>NC_039483.1:1147541-1411537 GCF_003590095.1 Trichoplusia ni
CGACTCAAAAACGCGGATGACGTAGCACGGCAGTTCAGTTAAGTCAGTAAAAGTCTGACACTACCCATTACCTCCCCGAGGGACTGGGTGTCCAAGAGGATTCCTCCGCCTTACCAAAAAAGAGGTCTAATTTTGGACACAACCGGAGTCCCTAATCATGGACCTGATAGATACTCTTGAGTAAACCGTTATTCAATAATAAATAAGTATTAAAGTCTAATCATGCTGGCAATACAACGACCTGCTCACTATGTACTTTTTTAACAGGACTTTTACCGTTTCTTTCATAAGTTCACAGTACAGTAAATCATGTACCTGGGTCGGATTGGATAAGAAAGGAAGATTACCGGGGTTTGCGGTTCTACTTTGTATCAATATAAATAGATAAGACTAGTCTGTAGACTGTCTTTGGAAAAAAGCAAAAATCGAAAATAGGTAACTTCAAAATACTAGTAACACTGCCATCAACGTTGAAAGGACATACCTATGTCTTGAACTTTCAAATAGTTTTTGAGTTCGAATCATTAATAAAAGAACATGTCAGAAAACACAAACATTCACTTAATTTTATCGCATGTTGACGCGCCATAAAGCTAGAGAATTCCTACGCTCTTAATCTACATAATTATAATTTCTGAGGCTAAAACGAATTTTACACATTGATACCATTCGGTTCAAACGATCTCACTGTTATGAAATCCATTTAAAGTAGACTTTTTTCATCTTTGTGTTTATAAAAAGTATTAATAACTTTACATTTAGGTACCATAGGAAGCAAAAGTGTTCATATATTCGAATGGAGATGCAAACTCAGTCTGCGATGAGGCTAAATGCATCTTCTAATAGGTAGTATGAAAGGAAAGAACATACAACCTCTTTGGTCCACTACTAGCGACCTGCCCCGGCTTCGCACGGGTGGACATTTATTTTTTAAGCTTATTTTCCGGGATAAAATATATCCTATACGGATTTGGAAGAAACCCTCTAAGTAATGGTAAAATAAATTTTAAATCGGTCCAGTAGTTTTTAAGCCTATTCAATAGAAAAATACAAAGGTTTCCTCTTTATAATATTAGTACCTTTAGATTACGATACATTGAGACAAAGCTCCTAAACAAAACGTAAACATAATAGCAAGATTTAGACTACCTAGTTACCCTATTTGCTCTCGTAAGTAGGCAGTAAAATGTGCTCCAATTCCAGAATAGCCGATAATACGCACGGATTTCTGCATCCGTTGTCTCAAAGGTAAATACAATGTTGTATATTGGACACCTACCACAAAGTTTCAAAGTAAGACGTAGTTGCGGAAGCGAGACAACATTACACGTTGTAGAGCGGCGTTTCGCTTCCACCCTTGCAGCAGTCTTACTTTAAGAGATAGTGGTAGGTGATCTGTAGTCATTACTCTACGTAGGTGGGATTTGGGCTGAGGATAGGGAAAGGAGGTTGAATGTAGTGAGCCGAAATAAGATCATTTTGCTATAACATAATATTTCTCCTGACTCACATATTATGTAAAAATTTGCTATTTAATTGTGTCACTTTTACTAAAGGAATAGATCTCAAAATTATAAAAACGACATATTGGTTTGGATGAAAAGCACGCAATTACATCTTTACATGCCCCAGAGATCATGGGACCCACCTCATACAAGTTAAAAGTTTTACCTATAAAAGCATTATACAAACACTACAATAAAATATTATCATCACGAGTTAACAGACATTAAGCTAATCTTTTTGTTTATTTACAGTAATCATCAATCTGTTTACTTTAATACTTGTTTGAATATACTTCAGTTTATATTTTATTCAATAACTAACTTTTCGCCCGCGTCGAGGTCGGTTATGTCGCGTTTCCAAGAGAACTCTTCAAAAATCCGGAATAAAAACTATCCTATGTTCTTTCTTGGTATAGACCTTACTATACCAAGTATGTGGATATCCGAAAACGAACCAAAGTTCGAGACGTCGGTGACACAATAACGAGGCTGAAGTGGAGCTGGGCAGGCCACTTGGCCTGACGAAGTGATGATAGGTGGACTAAGGCGGTGACAGAATGGTGGCCAAGACAAGGCAAAAGAAGCGTCGGTCGTCCGGGAGCAAGATGGGTCGATGACATTATAAAGGTCTCGGGTCGAGTCTGGATGAGGCTAGCACAGGACCGTAGAAATTGGCACGAAAAAGGGGAGGCCTATGCCCAGCAGTGGGAGGATAAAGGCTGCGGATGATGATGATGATGATACCAAGTATCATTAAATTCAGTTCAGTGGTTTAGACGTCAAAGCGTAACAGACAGACAGACAGACAGATAGACAGACAGACAGACAGAGTTACTTTCGCATTTATAATATTAGTAGGGAAAATATTCAAGTGTTTCCAATCTACAAGCTATCTAGGGTACACAAATACACCTCACACAATGACACAATAAGGTGCGACAGTTACTCATACAGTTTCAAGGTATGTTATGTGGAACAATTAATTTGCTTATAGTTTGCGAGCGCTTGCAATGCTAATGCAAAACGAGTAATGAATCATAATAAGTGGACAATGTTCTTGTATAAATGACCCATGTGTGAAATCGGAAAACTTGACATTAAGGTTCAAAATCGTGTGAACTCAGTGGTTGAGGTGCGATGGCGCGCTACACGGTGTAGAGCGGTATCTGCCTTGCATTCGTACAATTGCATTCGTACTATAAGGGGTGTTATAGAGGGTCTACTACCACGTCCTAAAGTAATAATTTATGATTGTGGAAGCGTGACAGCGCAATACAAGTGAAGGTGCATCTCTTTTCCACAACCGCTATAATATTACTTTAAGTCAATGCGTTAGACTCCCAGTGCTAAGGCCACTATTGTCCATTTATGACAAGAATAATATTCACAGCCACTACAATGGAAAACTCGTCCCAACTTGGGACTAGTTCCATAGTCCGTTTTGTTTGATTGACATTTGTATCAAAACAAAAGAGTAAAGTCTGAATGAGATACACGAGAATCAATGGACTACACAGTGCATCTAAGTTTATTATTTTATCGGTGACATCAGACGTAACCTACATATATCGTACTACCTAAGTAGGTAATAGGTTAGTCACTTAATCGTCAATCAGTTCCGCAAAAACATCAGTGTTCTTTAAGTCATTTAATTTATGTAGAACATCTTTACATAAACAACTTAGCAAGTAGGAAATGTAGGAATCTATTATATCTATTATTATTTGTTCCGAAACCAAACGTTAAAGATTGTTATCACTTACAAACGTCATCAAAGTTAAACAATGAATTCTTCGAAAGGTATTCAATTGCATTCAAATTTCAACCTTATGTGATATAGATAAAATCTTACCATTTTTGACTCTGGATCGTATGACAGCCAGGAGTCCCATGCGGTATACGACATGTTCCAATAGATTGGCTCTGAAACAAAAACATCATAATAAGTATTTGTGCGTCCGGTGTACGCTCGATCGCGTCCCTAGTACTCGTAGATAGAATAAATTTATTAGCTAGAAGTATAGTCAGCGATATCGACTATCGTAAAAATCAATTGTTTTACAAACGAGGGCATGGCATAACAAGGATTGGAGTCTGTTTTTTACTGGTATAGTTAGGAGTCAATCTTTCAATAGTGTGACCAATTCAAGTAATTGGCTGGCCTGTTGGTCTAGTGGTTAATGACTCTGACTGCTATACAGGAAAGTCGTAAGTTCGATTCCCATCCAGGACAAATGTTTATGTAACGAGCACGATAATTTGTTCTGTGGCTATATTCAGTATGTATTTAGAAATACAAAGTAGGTATGTTTATCAGTTGTCTAGTATTCATAATACGTGGTTTGCTTAGTTTGAGACTAGAAGGCGTTGTGTGAAAGTTGTGGTAAATTATTATTATTCATGTAGTTGTGGGTGATTGGTAAGTGATCTAAGGCTCGACAATATCTCATACATAGATATTGATAACATGAACACTTTTACTAACAGTAAAGGGTGTACAAAACGGGAATTTAATACAATAACCTTGCATCAGTTCACAGTAATGAAGACGAATAAAACGAAAGCAAACTCGATTGAATAGCGATCGATTTATAACTGTGTTACTATAACCACTTGCCGACATTATCAGGTCAGTCCCACACGTCACGAGCGCAAAATTATACTTCTATAGGGAACAGAGAAATGGGTCACTTAACCGGCAAAACTGACGGACACCGGGAAAGGTGGAACTAAATAAAAGCACCTCGGAAAATTATTATACAGCCCAGACTATGCCAACAAAACTACAAGAATTTTTAAATATAAAAACCTGTATTTTCCGAGACGACGGCACCGTTCGTTATAAAAATATACTGAAGATTATTCATCATAATGAAATAGCTGAGATATTCCCCGGTCAAAGTTAATTAATCTTTTAAGAACACGAAAAATGTCTAAGTTAACATCACCTAAAGAACAGTTGTAGACAGCTAACAATAAATAGTATTTGCTGAAACGTATGGGGAAGTGTTAGGGCTTGACAAATCACTGAATTGTATTGAAATGACATACTTTTCGGAGAGCCATGACTTGATTGGTAATTTCCATACATTTTTGACTTAATGTGGACAAAATATAGTACCTATGCTGCTTTAAAAACTTCGTTCTTCATGGGGTCCAATTTTTGCTTTCAAACTTTATCTTTTAGGAATAACTTTCAATACTTTAGACAAAACTCGCTAACTATATTAACACTATTTGCTCACGTTATCAATTCTCACTAGCATTGATAAAACAGCTTTCCATTACATTTTCACTATAATATTATCTAAACTAATACAATTAATACTTTGTGGCTCACGATTTTTTTTTAATATTAACGAAATGAAGAGTTATCGTAATGATTATGTTACCGTGTCAACAGTTAATCTAAATTATGAAGTTCAAACAAACTTTTGAACTAATTTATATTAAATCAGATAGGATTCTTGTTTCCAGATCTACGAAAAAGCTAGTCATAGACATAGACATAGTCATAGACAAGACACCTTAAATTCCGAGCGCGAACGCTGATTCAATCGCTGAAATGTTTTAAACTGACAAGTTTTTCTCGTAACTTGTCAAAAAGTCAAATATTGTCTACTCCATTGTCAGAGGAGGATTCATAAAGAATACTGGCCTAAAGAAACAAAAAAATAAGTGAACTATTCTCAAAACCCTTTAAAATCATTAAATAACTATAATCTCTTTAACAAAGTATATTTAGATGGAGTTTATTGGCATACCACACCCACGCAATACGCATGGGTAACTCATTAGACGGATTACAGCGAAATCTTTAGATATTTTTAAAATCTAAGGGATTTATATGTTTGCCAATTGTGTATAGGTATGATACGTAAGCGTATAAAAGAAATATACTTAAAAATGGCAGGTGTAACAAATTGTTTTAATACCAGCAAATAATAGGATGAATTAACAGCATTTTAATAATTATGTTCTTAGGTATTTCTTATAAAATAAATGTTAGATGTATAAGTACCTAAATAAATACTCTTATTATAAAGATTGTAGACGATTAAATATAATGGAATGTAGCCAATAGAATGTTAAATAGGTTTTGAAGATTCTTTACTTCAAATGAAAAGTCGTATTGAGCATTTATGGAGTATACTAAGTTTAGTCTTAACATTATTGAATAAGACATAGAATGTACGTACAGGCAAATAGCTGAATAAAGATAACGCAACCGCGTGCCGTGTGATCCGATCTAAGAATAGACCCCGTGACTTCCCGTTAGTGGATCTGTCGTAAGACTTGGTTAAAGGTACGATGCGATACACATACGTCGCATACTTGCATTGTATTGTGATGCACACCTAACTGTATTGGGAACATCCTAAGTAGGTGTAAAACTAACTTTATCCTAAATGAAAAACATCTGACGTTCTTACCAGTTTATTTGCTTCCTCCCAAAATTCTGTTGGGTCGTTTTTTTGAATTTGATTCAGTTCTCGATTCGATCCTGGAGGGAAAAGAACAAAACCGAGATCGAGTAGCAATCCGGTGTTATGAGAGTCGTTGGCTGTCGATCGAGTGTAGTTCCAACTCGTGTCACGGGACGAACTGGCGCTGGTGTTCCAACTCGATACCAATCCGTTCGAAAAAAAACGATTCTGGCGGATTAAGATTACTGATGTAACCTATCGCAACAAAACGTTCCATAGTTAATTCTTCATGAGAAATAAAGTTTTATCCGATAATTATGAATTGAGTTAGGCAAAAACAAAAATAGCTTCCAAGCATGTAATTTAACGGTAATTAGTTTTCGGAACTACGCAGACATCATTTTCAGTTGTATAATAGAGGTTAGCGGCTTCGCGTGACCGAAGGGTATCTTCCACGTTTATCAGCTATACGCGGTATACGTGTTGCACAAACTGAAAATTTGTCTCCTTCTTTACTAAGGATTGTAATCACCCGGATGAAATGTTAAGATAATTCTGGAATAATTTGTTCACTTTGGAACTGTATCGTGGAAAAGTGAGACCTGAATAGAAGATAGGTGAAGTTACAAATAGAGTGTTAGTATTGGATTTCGGAAATTAACCTCTTTAATTAGTTTTAAAACACTTTAAGAAGATGCCTAGATCATCCAAAATCCACAACAATGTGTTATTAGACATTTTATAAGTTTGTCTCCGGACTTATTGAATAAAGAAACGTACTAGAATGTGAATAACTTCGACCCCTGTGACTGATTCATTATTACATGCTACTCAATATGTATGTATCTACGTAGCGCAAGGACTTAACAATACCTTTTCTTAGGGGCTAAGATACGGGCGCATGATTGCATTAATTCTCTTGTTACACTACATAGTATGATACATGTCAATGCTACACATGACCGACCATCAGAATACCGAATTTGCTGTCGGAGATGATTAAACTGTATGAGTTCCATGTGAAATTAGATGTTTTAGAAGAATGGACTTTATAAATACAGAGGATAAACAGCCTATCCGTCTCAAAATTAAAATAAAGTTCTATCTAATGGCCTTTCTCACTAGTAGGCTTAGATTTATACTTTGACTTCGTTGTTTCAAAAGTCGACATAGAATTTTTCGGCGACCATTTTAATTGGTGTTTGACCTACCAAAAGTGTTACCTAATTGACAAATTGGGATCACTTACAGGACTAAATCATTCATTCATATTGCATTTGGCTATACTGTCTTTTTAAACCAGAACCATTGGAATTGTGTAAGCAAAACGTCACACTGCATTGCGCATTGCGGGCTCTTGCTTCCACAAAGCAACAGTCTGGCTTAGCATGGTAAAGGGGATGCCTACCTATATTTCTTACAGTATCACTCAATACTCAATACTCAATTATTTATTGCGTTCCATAATGTACATTAAGGTCTTAAAATCTAATAATACAGAACCATTATGGACCCTGTCGGGCACAGCAAAATCTGCTGTGTGGAATCTATCACTGCTGGAGTTTATGAAAAAGAGATGGTGGTTATCATGTAATGCGTTGACTCGCTTCCACAAATGGATGTGTCTAAAAGTCGTGGTGGCAGACCGATTGATCGATAAATGCGAAGCCGTTTTACTAGTTTATCTAGACAAACTCTGCACGGGCAGACGGTGGTTGAGGTTCCCACGCAAAAATCACAGAGCGCGAGGTTCGATCCCCAGTTGGACAAATATTTCCGCGATCTACGAATGCTTGTCCTGAGTCTGGGTGTATGTGTAAATGTGACTTGAATGTTTGTGAACCCATTAACCAGTACATCGTTGCTACCTACTTTCTTCCCCCCTATTTATATCTAAAACATTAGAACGATAAGGTGAAGTTCATTAATTGATTGATCTTTAGTATCTACGGCAGGCCAGTGATGCAACACGTCGCGATCTAGTGCAGGCGCGACGCCAATCACAAGTTCGACGCCAATCGATACACTACGAAGGTTACCTATATTTGAAAACATTCAGTTTCAGACGTTCACTAATTAGTAAGACGGCTTTAGTATAACCTGGTTACGGTAAGCCGGATATAGGATAAGCTTGTGCGTTTGTGTGTGACATTTTAATGCAAAGAAGTATCGCTAATCTGTACTATTATTATAAAGAGGAAAGATTTGTTTGTTTGTTTGACACGAATAGGCTTCGAAACTACTGGTCCGATTTGAAAAATTCTTTCACTGTTGAGAAGCTACATTATCCCCGCTGAACATAGGCTATAATTTATTTCAAAAATATTAGAGTTCCGTAAGAAAATTGCGATATTGTAACAAAGGTGTCATAACTTACATCTAACCACTCGGACGAAGTCGCGGGCAACTGCTATATAGTTAATAAATAATGAGACGATTAGTTGACCTTTATATTTCAACTTACAGAATAATGTATCTGTGACTGTTATCCTTTTCGTTTTAGTTTTTTATCATGGCTAAATGGGAAAATCATCCAATGATTTTTCCCGCTTTGAGTTGAGCGAATGGGAGTGTCAGACTTCAATTGACAAAAACCTGGGCGTCTTCCATTTGCGTGGGGTAACCCTTTTGGAAAATCCCGCTGGCACGGCAGGCATCAGCCCTAATAATAATATATCTGTAGGTTCCCCTAAGCATGCTGACATAACATTTTATTGCTTAACATATATTATACATTTGCCTACTTGAATTTGACGAGACCTAGCGCCACAGCTTAAAGAATATGCTACTGGCTGAAAAAGACCTGTGGACTTAAACCGAGACCAGCGATAATTCAGAAGCACGAGTTACAACTAAGGTCAAACGACAGCTGACGATGCCGATAACACTCGATGGACAACTCGATTTTGTTTGATTCGATGCCGTACCCTCTCACCTCCGAATCGAGAACGCGATCAAAATCAGTTACGGGTAAAGGTCTACCACCAGGTCTTACAGTTATTATGGCAGTTATAAAAGAGAGATACCGTCATACGTAACCGTCATATAATCAAGAGTTCTGTTCTGATACTAACAGCTATATCCGCACTTCGCAGTTAATTTTTATCATAGCAATTAGTAAGATAACCAATCACTGATTGATTCCATTATAATTATCTAGATAGTGGACGTAACTTTTATATTGACGTCTTAATCACAAGCTATAAAAACGACAACGCAGCAATGAAGATAACTAATTTACAGAAATAGATATCTATTCGCCTTAATAATTATTAAGAAGATACCTATAAAATTCCCGTGTCACGATGTTAGTTACCGTACTCCTCCGAAACGACTTAACCAAATTTTATATGCGTATTCAGTAGGTCTGAGAATCGACTAACCTCTATTTTTCATACCCCTAAGTGAGAGCAACCCTTATGGTTGCTTAAACTAAAAAAAAATATTTTGTTTTTTGGACGAAATTGTTTGTTTTTATTTTTATTATTATGTGGTGGTGTTAAAAATACAACCAACTAGAAAAACAAAATATTCGGCAAAACAACGTTTGTTGGATCAGCTAGAACAAATATATATTTTTATTTAATTGTATAATATACTAGCTGTTTCTCGCGGTCTCACCCGCGTACTTTTTTTTTTCCTTTGCCTCTTTTTTTCTATCTTTTCTCACCGTTTAAACCTTCCCTGGACTAGTACGAATATTTCAAGACTAAAATTAGCCAAATCGGATCAGCGGTTCTCGACTTTTAGCGAGACTAACGAACAGCAATTCATTTTTATATATAAGAAGAAGAAGAAGAAGAAGAAGAAGAATATAAAATCTATTTTTAATGACATACAATAAATATAGACGATAAAACTGTCTTCTACAATTCTAAAACTGTACACATAATTTGAACAATAATGAGTGCTGAAATAGTAATTTTTCTTTCATTAGAACTGTGAATACGTAAATAGAATTGCATAATAGTCCGTCGGTTAGATAATCACCAATTAGCCTAGTTATACTAACATTCATCTTTTCGCTACTGTAATATATTTTAGCTTCGAATTTAATGTGGTACAGTCAGGTCCAATTTAAAGTGTAACTGTAATTCTATTTGTATGTAAGAGAGTCTGTTGAATACAATCAAAAATATAATCATGTTATTTTTTTTTTTATTTACGTTGATGTTAAAAAATGAGAAAAAAGTAGGAGAATGCGCAATCATTTCTTCGGATATTTCTTAAATCAGTGAAACTTAAAACTAGGAAGTTAGGTAACTCAATTAGGTCTTTTTTTGTTAGCAACAATATAAAAATACTTCTGAATATGAACATTCCAGCATACACAATTGATATTCAATCAAAACATGAATCCGTAATAAATGGTGAGTGGCCGGATAACAAAATAATATAGTCAATCCATCTTAAGTGTTTGGACGAGTGCCAAGATCCAAAAGTTATACGAAAAGGTGGGATCAAAGCATGGTTTTTATTATTTTAGGCATTTGCAATGCAGAATTTGTTTGTGCAATCTGTTGGATGTTAACCTTAATATATACACTGGTATTATTTCTTGGGAATGAGAAAAAAATCCAGTCAGAATTGAAGTTTCATTGATGAATATTTAGTGCTTCCTCTCTAGACGTGGTTTTCATTTTTAGACAAGTGTTTTGCATGTATTTCTTTGTATTCTTGTGTTCCTGTTATTCAGACTACTTTGTTCTTCTGGTATAATGTAACTGATACTATATTCCAGGAATTAATACTGTCACTGGTTGTTAGTGCACATACAATTCTCAGATAGGAGACGTGTTGAACTTAACAGTGTACAAGTTTAGGCAGCATAGCCTTTAAAATATAGCAGACGGAGATACAAAGATGTAATAATAATACTGAATTACTGCTAACACATAAGGTGTTACAGTGTTTTACTTGTATTTTTAAATTTTCGTAGTTTTACTCCTAATTTAATTTGTAGTTAATATTATTTGTACACAAAATTTTACATATTTACTTATGAAGAGCACAGATAAAATGTTTTTTTTTAAAGGAAGTCTACATAAGAATAACTGTAAAAATTTGATGGTTCAAAAAATAGACAATTTATTTGTTATTTTAGCAGTAGTACTGTCACAACTATATCTTTAATGGTGCTATAATACTAGCCTTTAACAATAACTCTTTGAGATCTGCAATGGAATGCTAAATAGTACTAAATACCCATTTTACAGGATGCTACAGGATCCATCCTGTAGGTCAGTCACTCTATCTGGATGTATATCAGTCTAGAAATTAATTTATTGCTGCCATAATGGCTAGGTTTAAAGATATGACCTACTTAAATGTGGCATGTAAAGTTTTACCTTAGGACATCCAATGTATTAAAAATAATTCTTTCCTGTAGCTTATTTATATTTTATACACATATAAGAACAATATTCCCAAAAGTAACATCATTGTATCTGATTTGTTAGGTGAGTTTTTATTTAGTATAAATAATATTGTCTCATACATAATTCACTAAGATACAGAACTGGGCCAAATTGAACACTTGCAATTTAAACATAAATGTAACAGTTTGAAATAGCCTTGAAACTTTCAAATAGTTATCCAATAAAACTATCAGAAAACTATAAACGGTAACACAAACAAGTCTAATAAGTCTATTTTTGGATGTTTCCAACCTGTTTCACAATTTTTGTTGTTACTATGGCATAATTTAAAATTATTATTCTATAAGTTTCTAATTCAGCATAAATGAAAAGGTCAATATTAGTGTATGTTATCTAATAATGGAACATCAATGAGTGGGTCATAGGTCCTAAACGAGAATAACATGATAAGACAATAAAATAAATAGATAATCTAGTAAATACCTCTTTTTAAACTAATGTTTGTAGTAAGGAACAATTAAAAAGACTTAAAGAACTAAGCAACTTTTAGATTTGGACCCCCCACATAGATTTTATTTAAAACATGTGAATGCCCCAAGCCAGTGTTGTTGTTGACATTTTAATTACAACAAGGTCTATTTAATTGTTCCATTCCTGATAATGCTGAATTTGTGCAAAGTTGATCCAGTGACTCAATAGGAAGCTATGAATGAGCATCCTATCCTATTGTTTTGCCTATATATTACTACAAGTCATTGACCATAATCACAGCCAGTAGTGTCAGCGACTTCCCGTTACGAATTCGTTATAAACGATACACCAGATGACTCACAAATTGTTACTAGTCCATACATATCGGATACTATCCATACAGAAATTTGCTTACGTGACAATTCAACCGCGCATGAGAGAAAGGTGTTTCAATATTATGTTTATTTTGTTATACTGTGACCTTAATTACGACATAAAAGGAATTTATAATGAGAATGCGGATTATTACTCACTTTGTGCGGAATCCGGCTGTCCCGTATTGAATAAAAACATCACTCGTTTTTGGGTGCATTTCTCTTGCGAACGCGTACACTACTCGTAAGCTACTTGGCGGCATTGTGATCGGCGAAATTTATTTATAAGGCCGCGGTATCACTCAGGTACAATCACTTGGAATCAACAAACGAGATTTCCACATTCCCGCTCCAATACCAGTTTCAACTTCGAATGAATTTTGACGTCAAAGTCAAACGTCAATCGACTTTTATGCTACCCGGCTAATGTTGAGTGCACGTGCTGCGAATGTTTTGTCGCCTTGTTACTTCGTAAACCTAATGATTTATGTAGCGGTTCAAAACGTAGACTACTACTCTTTAATTTAGTAGCATAGTTATAGCCATTATGGGTGTCAAATACGGCATTCTCGTAGTGAGGTAGGTCACTTACTAATTTTCGTAAAAAACAATAGATGGCAGGCATAATTCTTAACAAAAAGTTTTGCTACTCGTCACAAGATGGCGTTTCAATTTATTATATCTGGCAAACCAAACAGATCTAGTAACGATTTGAAAATGCTTTAAGCAAATCAATTAATTGAATACTGGTGTTAGAATGACTGTAAAGTTTCGATAAGTATTGCTTATTAATTAGAATGATAAGGGAAACCCGCATTTCATTAAATCTGCTTGGCCGTGCTGTAGATTTTATTTTGTTTGGTTAACCACTTTCAAATGTTCAAGAAACCGTATCACTGCATATTTCATTATTTCTGACTATGATACTACACTATCATATAAAAGATAATTGCAAATCGCACTACTTTGACACTACTTACATTTACAGTAAATCAAAAGTAACAAAGATCTCCATGGTGTTTTAACCAGTTGGTACACTAATAATCTTAAATAGCTCTTCACTACGCATATACTGATACTACATCGGTCTTTTTTTCTTAATAAATTTAATAGAGATTTCACGAAATAAGGTATACAAATAAAACTGCTCAAGTGCGAGTCGCACTAGTAACGCTTAGCTTAATTTAACTTATTTACCCGTTACAAAAAAAAATGTACAACGCTGCAAAAGTTTTTTCTCTTCAAAAGCACCGTGACATTACCATATAATTTATTCTAGTCAGATAAAATTACATGAATATAAAATCCTTATAAAGTTGCATGTCTTGCGTGTTGCCCACTTAACTGTCAACTTGCTAAACGACTACGCACTTAGGTATCACTATAATTGACAGGCTCGTTTCCTTGTTGACCGTATTTTTACACGCCAAAGCTTGAATTATGTACTTAAACTCAACGATTATAAAATTGCTATGTTTCTGCGAGTTTTACTTACAAATAGTAATTTCATTTTGCGTTTTCTGACTTATTTTAGGTACTTAGTATTATGGGCCTGTCACACGTGCATTACTAGAAGGTCTACCAGTAAGTCATGGTTTTGGAGGCGTGACAGCGGAAAATATGGAGTAGAGTGGCATCCCTTCTCCACACCAGGTATAATATAACTTTAAGATGTTTCGGTAGACCTCAGTAGGCTTATAACCGATAGAATTGAGTTCTGAAATGGAATTGGTGCACTGAAATCTGACATTAGCGCTAATTTGTACAATGGCGCGAGTTGGACAGCTAAGGACGCTTTTAATACACGATCGTTATTCGTCTATTCGATCTTGGTTTGGTTTAATAGTACCATTTCAGAAATGAATTAAAAACAAAACCAAACCAATTTCTAAGAGGAACTCTGCAGTTTTGCTTGCGAATGCTTCTCGGTAGAAGGCGAAATAAAGCAAAGAAAAAAAAACACATAGGAGTTTAATCGTTGTGTCGCTGGGGGCTTTTCCATAATTCAATTCCATCCAAAGGTTGTCTGGAAGAGATTGCTTTTTAGCGATAAGACCGCCTTTTGTACTCATCATATTGTTTGTATTGACCTAATTTGTTTTTCCTTATGGTGTACAATAATGAGTATTCTATCTATTCTATCTATGCACAAATACACCCAGACTCAGAAGAAGCAGAACCGAACCAACGACACGCCACGTTCTACCATATTTTAAATATCTCTTATTATATATTATGAAAGAAGAGACTCTTCAATGACTCTTCAATATCTCTTCAATGTTCAATGTTCAAGGCTTGAACACCAATCTTATCTTCAAGCCCAAGCGTGTGCAAGCAAAGCCGTCAAGCAAGCACGTACAAGCACTACCATTATTGAAGTCTCGCTCAACTTGTGTAATAAAGTGGCAGGCTAGCGGCAAGTGGCGAGAACTAATTGACCATAGATAATAGACTATTTATAATTGCGTTTGGCGGGTAGCCAGTGACTTGTGGCGCTAGTTGACAGCTGTGAGTACTGTCAGCCTGGATTGGTCTAGCCTTGTTCAATAATAAAATGTGTCAATACAGTATTTTATAATGAGGGTCTTGAAACGTTTGTCATTTAATTGACTGCAGCTTTTTTCGGCTAAGGATTCCTGAAATAGAATAATAATATCTATTTATAATATGTGTTCTTATTAACTGTGGCACCTTTCGGAGACCAAGCAGTCATTCACTATTCAAAAAGAGATCTAATATCCGCCATCACAGAATACCAAAGCCAAAAAGTTCAACAAATATTTTTTTAATCTACCTAATTCGAATTCTACCCCGACAATATTTGTACAACACAAACAGTTCTCGAAACTAAAGCAGTACTAATTGTTAATTAAGCAAAATACTAACGAAAAGAACAGCTCCCCACCTAATTTATATCTATTTATGAATGACAGTAACACATGTGTGTATTTAGAGCTAAATTAAAACAACAAACGAGCGGACATTATTAGTAGAATGTCCATAATGACGGGACAAATAAAGGATAAACTAAATGTCTTTGTTTACCAAGTTATTTTTGCGATATGACTTTAGCGACATTAGGTAACTTAACTTTTTGATAATTGATATTATTTGTTAACGCAGAACGTGAAATATTTGTTTTGTAATGATTTCTAAACATGCAAAAATTAATACAAAGTATACCTCCTAATTACTTAAAAAAATAATTAAAAACAGCTCACACTGATTAACACAGATTACTAAGTAGTAAGGGATAAGCATAATTAGGTACATTAATCTAAGGAACCGTTATTTATCAACTCATAAGTGCTTATTCAAAACTTATTGTCAATAAATTATAAGTTACTGTATGTAAATCGTTGAAGCATTGTACACATGACTTTAGAAGCACAGCACAGCAATTTAGTTTTCATCATAATCAGAAGAACGATTTCATGAATGATCTAAAAATATCCTACAAATCTCGGACTATCCCACGTCAGTCCACAAAATGGTCACCTCAGTAATTACGGGAGCGGTCACGGTGCGCCCGCGCAGCTACACACGCAGTAATTAATCCTGCAATTTTCAGCTAATGAGATCCACGTAGGGGCTCGCTTAAATGAGAGACTTCTTAGCTATATGTGCTTGAATCCTTAATAATAGTCAATTCTAGAGTAGTTCTTAAGGTAATTTCTTATTTTCGCGTACTACTTATAACATTTTACGAACTGTATATTGCGTTTTCATTTAAAAAACTCCGGCGGTAAGGAATTTAATCCATGTATTTGTGACTGAAATCAAGCCTTCGCCCATACACACAAATGCTTGTTCTACACGGCGATCGAAACCGCGAAACGTCGCGCACAGTGGGTTTGGCGTGGTGAACTTTAGTATTCGATCCCCTATTCTGCAGCCGAAAAGAATCGAATGGAATCGAAATCGAAGGTTTTGAAAAGGAGCATATTTTTGAAAAACTTTTATAAGAGTCTTATAAACGTTGATTTGTGTCGGAAAAACGTATTAACTTTTAAAAAATGTCTGATTTTGTCTTCACAGCTGCTCAGTTCCATGCAAACAAGCATTATTCAAGATCAGGGTTTAAGCATGCACTATCAATATGCAACTTACCTACAAACCTACCCAATTAGCTACATGGACATAAACAATTAAGGTGAACAAATCACTTTGATACAATTACCCGTACATAAGTTATAGAACCGGTCAACATCTCAGCTTGCAAACCTTGTGACAAACAAACCGATTTAAATACTTGTAAATGACATGTTCCGTCTGGGTCAGCAAGTTGTTATTGTGCTCTCTTTAGTCTTAATAACACTATAATTAAATTAAACTTATGTCTTTTCGGCAAGGTTGCAATACTTAAAACTGGGTGTGTACAAAATTTGGGTGGGTACGATTATTATTCAATAGTTATTTTATCATTGAAGTACAAATAATCGTCGTCATTTTAATATCAAAATTACATAAGTGATTTTCTTTTCAACATAACAAGGTACCACATAGACTCGTCCACCGTATCACCACCACGAATTATTTTTATAATTGTTAACAATAATTATAATGCATGTTGATCTTGAGGGGATGTTTTTGTAATGAATTTGACTTCATGAAGTATTTTAATTAAATACCATAAAGTGAGAAAATTTTTACCTAAAATCAATCTTTTTCTAAACAACAATAAAGACGCTAGTCAGACAACCGTTTATAATGATCTCGGAAAATTACTACCATCTACCTATCTACCTACATCTGGTATCTATGCGTTTTGACGACCTCCGTGGTCGAGTGCCGTACGCACCGGTTTCAAGGTGTCGCTAGCTCTGAGGTCCCGGGTTCGATCCCCGGTCGGGTCAATGTAAAAATTAACATTTCTACATTGTCTCGGGTCTGGGTGTTTGTGGTACCTTCGTTGTATCTGAATTCCATAACACAAGTGCTTCAGCAACTTACTTTGGGTTCAGAACAATGTATGTGATGTTGTCCGCATTTATTATTTATTTATTTATCTGCTGTATGCTTATCACTTTGAAAACAGTCTTTATTAGTCAAATACGAGGATCTAGAATCTGCAAAGAAAACATTCCCTCGTTATTATTTTATAAACTCACTTTCTTGTTTGTTTGTCGTTCCAGTTGGATTTTTGTAAATCAATTTTGAGGCACTTCCCGATAAGCTAGCAGGCTGAAGTTTTCAGTTTAGCTTCAAACCCGATGATAATGCAATTTACAACTATTAAAACGGCTGGACCGATTTTGATAAAATTTGTATGGAGTGACATTTAAAAACGTGGGTATTTAGATTTTTTAAATCTATTAATTTTTATTTAAGCAGCCATCTTGAAGCTATCAAATTATAACAAAACTTACCTCTGACCTAAGAATTGTACAAGTTTATTTCAAAATGAACCTTTGTTTATTCAATTTAAGTTATATTTTAGAAAATTCCTGATATAGGACTTTGGCAAAACATAAGACTAGGCCTTCGTGTCAACTCATATTTTAATAACAGTCAGTATACTCTACAAACATTAATGAATCATTCTGTATACAAGGTTAAACTACATTAATTAATTTCCCTTGAATAACGATAATTTGTTTTGCATGGAAATTAAAGTAATTTGAATTAATTTTATTGACTTATGCTACAAACTAGCTTGGAAGTTACCTAGACAATAGTTCTCAGGAAGTTTAGAAGGCATTTAAATTAAAAGGATTTAATTCCTGTCATAAGTTCAGCTAGTAGAGCAGCAGGCACCGGGATTGAAGAATCATATGTGAATTTAAGTCTGTAAAAGTCTCACACTCCGTTCCGTTAAGCTATACATGAAGAATTGCAACTTATTGTCTTGCAATGACACCGAAACTCGGATGACGTAGCACGGCGGTTTAGGTTTACCTATTAAGAGTCTGACACTACACGCTATTTCTCTCTGGAGGCGGTTGTCCAAAAAAATCTCCGCCTCTCCAAAAAAAGGTTTACCCGTTGATACGATGATAATATTTTAATGTTACCGTTCTAAGGCCTCGTCCCGTAGAGAAAATGATTGAGAATTGATCACCAAGCTTGCTCGATACTTGTTGTATAGGAAAACCAGATATTATTTTTTTAATCCATTTTTGCAATACCCATATTAGTCCTACTACAGTAATGCATTGTTATCCAATGCAGATAGTAAAGGGTTCAAACTTGCTACTTCATGCGAATAAATCCGAATGAAAAGAAACGCAGAGGCACAACGATTTCTCTCTTTCTCTACCGAAACTAATATTAAAATGTATTCCTGCCCTTATAATTAAAATATCCAACCTTATGGCATATTGTGGTTTATTCAATACACAACGAATTAAAAAATAATTCGCCAAAATCAGTCATCAATCTGCAAAGTCCTACTATCCTATGTAACTCTTAACGACATTCGCAGTCTGTCAATCGTCGCCAAGCGTTGCGAGCAATTACTCAAATTAATTAGAGTAGTTCAAACACGCGTTTCAATTAAACCCATCTGATATGGAAACTGTTTCAGCAGCTGTTAATTAATGCAGATTTTGCTTCCTCATATTTCAGAGTTCACTGGTCAACTGAGCACGCTGGTCAAGTGGTTAGTGGCTGTGACTGCTATTCCAGATGTCGTGAGTTCGATCCCCAACACATGAGAAATGTTTTTTGAGATGAGTATGATTATTTCAATTATTTGCTCTATTTTTGCGTGTAATTTGTATTGAAAATTATGAAATTATGTGAAATTTTCACGAATTCATCATCATAGTATCTAAAATTACGTAGTTATTCCTGGTAGTTATAATCTAAGTGATGAGTAGCTTACTGTAAAGGATGACAACGTGAGAAAGTCTCGATATTAATGATGTGATATCAAAAGCGGCGTTAGTGTGAGGAAAGATTCTTGAAAAGTGTGAGAGTCTCTTCGAAGTACCTCCGTTAATGTCTGTTACCTAATTAACCTGGTATTATAGAATTTACTATCATGCGAGCTATCTACATAGGAAATAATTTCGAAGCTTTGAGTAGAAAGAATATTATAATTATATTTACAAATAAAGAGTTTCCGCAAGAATTTTCTCTGATTTGTTTAATTAAATGGCCTCGACTCCGATCTATAAAACACTCCTATTACAAAAAAAATACATCATCATTTGGGCCGCAAAAAATCTTTCGCAAATACTTTTATTAAAATCTTCTCTTTTCCTTTTCAGGAATGAAACACGACAATAAGAGCTAAAGCAGTCAGTAACTTTGCCGACACGGTCGATTAAAAATAAACGCAATCCCGTACAGAAAGATCTTGCTCATATGGCTACCATAAAATCTAATCTACAATCTCACCATATTTAGTCTGCGTAATACAAGTTCCCGTTCATCTCCTAAAACAATTAAGACTCGTCGATTAGTCGCAGCGACTGATAATCGCACGGATAATCGCGCAGACGGCGACAATCTTGTCTGCTGACTGTACCGCATAAATCAGAGTGAGTGGTCACGCATGGGCGGTAGTTAGTGATCTGATCTAGAACGGGGTATGGCCTGCAAAAACATTTAAATTAAGGATTAGTTTATTTTGGTTTTGTTGTGTTATTTATAATATGGATATGTTTTGAACACTTGCTAGTAGCTTTAAGGATACAAAACTATAAAGATGTTATTGAAGGATATTAACTAAAAACATTCCACTATTTGACATCAAAGAAATTGCATATTTTTTTTGGAAAAAACATCCTACAAATTGTTGAATATTTCCTTCAACTTAGAGATAACATAATTATCTATACTCTTTATACTTTAATATATAAAGCTGAAGAGTTTTTTTGTTTGTTTGTTTGAACGCGCTATTCTCAGGAACTACTGGTCCAATTTGAAAAATTATTTTTGTGTTGAATAGATCATTCATCGAGGAAGGCTTTAGGCTATAAACCATCACGCTGCGACTAACAGGAGCGAAGATACAATGGAAAATGTGAAAAAAAACAGGGCAGACATAACTTATATCTTCTACCTACGGGGTCAAAGTCGCGAGCAATAGCTAGTTCAAAATAAAGCTATTGTTCACAGCAGCTATCCAAAAAGACATATTTAATTTCTTATGAAAACTGAAATGTTTTCATAAGAAATTAAATATGTCTTTATTTATTACTGGTTTTATTCTCATAACCCTGTCGCATCATCTGTACTTGGCTAGCACCGTGATACACACAGACAAGTAATTCTTCATCGTAATCTACATCACTTCCAGTTAGTGCTAATACTGCGGCAATTAACTACAACCCCTCCTCCCTCCCTCTACCATACCCCTACAATATCAGGGGCCTAGCAACACGTCTTAAAATTAGACTGCTACAAGCGTTGAAGCGAGACGCCGATATACGCCGATTAGAATGCTGTCTCACTTGTACAAGAACAGTCTTAGTTTGATAAATAGTAGTAGGACCCCAGTTAACTTGCCGAGCAAATTACAAGCATTGATTATTAAAATTAATTGAATATCACCGTGATAACATTGTAAAAAATTGCATGGTTCGCGTTAAAATGCAAATTGGGTGGATGTGTTACGATCACGGCGTGTATAATTGTAGGGGGATGTGAATGAGTAATGATTAAGTCAAGTGGCTTTCGAAGAGGATTTTCTTATAATTTATTAATGTTGTTTTAATGAGTTTTCTTGTTATACGGAAAAGGTAATTCTTGTGAAGTTTATAGTGCAAAATGTTCCAATACTACAGTTTTCATTTACGAGTCAATTTTTGGTATGGCGGGGGAATCTTCTTGGACACCCACATCAGGTGTGGGTAGTGGTAAGTGGGTAGTGTCAGACTCTTACTGACTAAACCTAAATCGTCATTCTACGTTTCCCGCGTTGGTCTGTGTGTGGCTAACTGACTATGCATTGCAATTTATCGCGCACCAATATTTTTTTTGTTTTTAAATAAACGAAAATTATACCCTGTGATATTTCCACTCCCAAATAGTTTTATATGTACTTTAATAAACTAGGAAGTCTCCTGTTAGTACCGGGTAAATAATCGACAATTTCTTTTTATACTTTTATTGAGTAAAATGGAAAAAATATTTAGTAGCCTCCTACTATTTTTTTTTTACACAATAAAAGTATAAAAAAAATAGACGATGAATTATTATATTATTCAGCAGTTTTCGCCGCACTTGACGATACTTAAAAGATTTCACGACACATCTTCAAAACAAATGCCAAACGTAATAAAACTTCAAGCCTTAGTATGAGTATCAATAGCTGTGGGAGCGAGAGGTCTGTACCTATATGTGGTGTCTCTCTCTGTATATTTCCTCTCAATAGATACCACCCAAAGAGCTCGAGACGTTAATACCTATCTAATTAAATTAGGCATCTTTGATCACTTAAGTGCACAGCGCAATAAAACATTATGTTCGGGATTAGGGTTCCGCAAGGGTGTTTGAAAGATGGCTAGTTCTATTTCTGTGGAGGTAAATAAATGATTTTGCAGTAAAGAAATTACTGCAAGACTCATTAACAATTTCAAAATCGACTTTAGAAAATACATGAAATCAGATGAAACGTATGACTTTCATGAGTTATTCTCTTTGATTTTTTGCCTCTTTTTAAAGGCTTTGACTGAAGACGGGTACGACGATAATAGTTTTTATAAGAATCGGCAATGGTTATAAAAAATATTATCTACTTTGTTTTATTTGAGTTTTTTCCTGCAACCGTAACATGTATATACTCGTCTTCAAACGCATGTAGGGTCAGGAATTAACTTTAAAAGATTGTTTGAATGAGCTGAAGCTTTCATAGCTTCACCGTTCAATATCTAAAAGTAAAATATTTTGTAGAGTCTATTTATGCATCAGATAAAAATATCAGGAAAACAACAACTTTATACACTTACTAGCTGAGCCAGCAAACGTTGTTTCGCCTAATAAATTATTTCTAGTTGTATGTATTTTTAATGCCATATTATAAAAAAAAAAACAAAAACAAACATCCAAAATTATTATTTTTTAGTGTTAGCAACCCTTGTCACTTAGGGGTATGAAAAATAGATGTTCTATTCTCAGACCTACCCGTTTCGGAGGAGTACGGTAACTAACATCGTGACACGGGAATTTTATATATTAGAAGAAGATATACGTCCAAGTAGTCGACATCATACTTCATACAGAACCACGATTACCCCCAAATATAGTTCACATTATCATTTCATTACTATTTATATACATAGATATAGAAACAGTAAATGCTTACCATTATTATAGAGTAACGCATAAATGTATTATTACTGATATGATACAAAATTGTTGGTAATATCATTGCTGTAATAGGCAACCTTAATGGGATCGCTTTGGTATCACCCACCAGTCTAAGAAGACCTCCCGATCTCCCCTTGACTAGCACTTACAACTTTACCCTATACGGTTCACCACAACTCTACCTCCTTGCGATAAGAGTCAAATTCGCTTGTTGATATGATTTTTTTACTTGGTGATTTGTTACAGGGGGGAGTATTAATACAAATTCAGGTGTTTTGAAAAATTGGTATTGAAGAACATTAAGTTATTTAGCCATACGCCGGCAATTTCGCTATTAACTATTGGATCGTTTTGAAATCAATTCTTCGGTATCGTGTTACATTTGTATTTGTTTTTTTATTTCACGCTGTTTAATATGTAGCGAGCTTCGAGGTAGGTGGTATTACTGTAACTTCATACAGAGTAGATTGTAAAACTGTTATTTTGAATTATTCTTTTTCAAATAACATGATTAACTGTATTGAAATACGACTTTTATTTAGTTTAATACTGATAGTATACTAGACAAGGGACGTTAAATGGTAATTAGATTAAAAAAACTGTTCATTGCTCTTCGATCGCTTGAATCTGAGTGGTAATTTTTACAGCCAAAGTTAACAAACGATTTTTTTCAGTGAAGTGCTTAATAAATACATATTTTTCTCTACCATTTTACTCTTATAATGAAACGGTATTGCATGGAAGGGTGGCTTATAACCTAGGGCCATTACTGATTGTGAATACTACAGGAAATGGCAAACGTAGTTTTGCCTAATAAATTATTTCTAGTTGTATGTATTTTTTAATGCCACATAAAAAAACAAAAAATTTCGTCCAAAAATTAAATATATTATTTTAGTGTAAGCAACCCTTAACACTTAGGGGTATGAAAAATAGATGTTGGTCGATTCTCAGACTTACTGAATAGGCATATAAAATTTGGTAAACATCGGTTAAGCCGTTTTGGAGGAGTACGGTAACTAACATCGTGACACGGGAATTTTATATATTAGAAGAGATAACCTCTTTTCAGATGATAACATATTTGGACAATGTTTAATATTGGAGGACAACATATAACCTATATTCGCGATACCATGTGCAAACTGTAGTATTATAATAAAAAAAATAGACACGTCAGATCAAAAACTTCGTGGCACAAATCATTTGTCACTTCGAAATAGAGTCACAAACATAAATATATTAATGAACTCGTTTTAATTCGAGATAAATTTCTCCAACCTATGATAGCATTAATAAATAACATATAACCTCAACTCATTAATAAAAAATACCTCCGAGTGTTAAAATCTCTACAGTGCGGTGTGTGGTCTCTGGTACAATTAGAGGGCCAGTATTGTGCTCTATACTCTATGGCAATCTATGGGAATTCAGCGTTTGTAATGCCACCTCTAACTCTCGGCTTTCATTGTGATTTATTAAGATATAGCTAGTGTTTTTGTTTTTATTTATGGCTGAGTTGTAAAATGTTTTTTATTAAGCCAGTATTCGGAAATAAAATAATATTTCTTTTGGTTTTGCGGTAAAGAATTTTGTATTTTAATATTAGTATTGCAGTTTAAATTCCTTATAAATGTACTAAACTCTATTCAAATTCTAATATTTACCTAATAAATGTAATTAACTCAATTTCTAATTAAATATGTTTAAGATTATACCTTCTAAACTAAATTCTGTGCTTGGAGTAGCTTGGTGTAAGTCGCATGTACTAAGAATTGAAGCCATGCAATATAATGTGCTCGTAGAATCACAGACCACACGTAAAAAAGTAAGATCAACATATGTCCTAAGTAAAGCTTAGTACATTTCCATGTTACCGCACCAAAAAGTTTTATTCACGTAAAGCAAGAAGCCTTGATAACCAAACATATAATCTCCATTAAATAATTCGTTAAATTGATGCAAACAGACGCAGCTTTCTCTAACGCCTACGTGTTTGGTACAACCCATGGCCCATGTAACCATTTGCTTAATGTTTCTATCATATCACGATTCTATATGAAAGCTATGGTGGTCTGATGTAGCTTAGAAAAATATGATCGCCGGCCATCTTGGAATTAGGATGTCAATAGAATTGGTGTTCTAAATTTGAATGATGAGTGGAGACCTTTTATAGACGTATGAGGATTTTTTCGTGTTGCGATTTAAATTTTGAAAATGGAATCAGTACTCAAATTGAAATTCGGTTTTTGTATTATTTTATGCATAGGTTTTTAATCAATATTTCATTTTGAATACAGAACGTTAAACTCATTTCAACCTTATTGAATCATATTCCTCAGTAAATCCGCTAAACTTATTTTTTTAAACCAATCACAACAACTTAAAACCACATACAACCTTCAAATATTTAACAAACTACGTAAATATGTAAACAGTATCGTATCCGGCAGCCGCTACCGACTTTACAAGCGCTCTATCGCTAATCAATCAATCAATCTATCAATTTGCTGTCATTTTTTATCACCGCCATCTTGATTGCTAACTCAGTAGACATTTTATAGCTAGTTTATATTCAAGTCTTTTTAAAATTTAATTAATACCACGTTGCATCCGTTTTTATTGAAAACATTGTCGATGCCAATAAAGTTAAGAATATAATAAAATTAGTACAAATCCACTATAAGGCGATGATAACTCCTTGGCTGCTAATAGACTGGCCATAAAGCCCACCTTACAGATACTATGGGGCAATAAATGAATAAAAACAATTACTGTAGTACCAACGTAACAATACACCTAAAATCAACCGCATACAATTTACACAATTCTTAATCCAACAGCATAAAGTTCAATTTTGAATGTCGATTTTGTTGTACCATTTTACCAAGCGTAAAATAATTTTGGATGAAGTGCGTTGTGTGAAAAGGATGGCGTTATACCACAAGCGTAAGCGATAGCGTTATTTATTAAAATTAATTTGTAATTATTAATTTATGTTTGCTGTTTTTATTACTGCTGGTGTACATTAAAAATAATTGTAATTTACTTAGCATCAATTATGCGAGTAAAATGAACCTATTTTGGTTTTAATTAGAATATACTCGGTAAATCATTTTTTTTCACGAAGTTGATTTTGGTTTCTTTATTAATTTTGTAATCATTTGGTTCCTGGTGTATAGTAAAACATAATTTTCAATAGCCTAATTTTTTTCTTAAGCTTAATAATTTATTTTTTATGGCCTAAAGTAATTGAAAAAAATAATTATACTATTTATTTTAAGAGGTTTAATAGCTACATTAAATTATCAATTTTAATGTTTTCATCTTTAACGAAACCAAATTTGATTTATGTTAGATATTCAATTATTTTTATTTACTTACAAGATTACAAATAAGTTTTTTTAAGTTTCTTTATTAAATTAGTTTATTTCTTATTTGAAAATACCGCAAATATTAAATTAATTAGTTTCAAATGTATTAGACACCATCGCAAAGGTATCTGTAGCACTTTCTATGGTCGTTTTTTATCTAGCAATAAAATTAAGAGAATAAGTAGATTAATAAAATATTCATGGTGATTGTAAAGTTTACGTCTCGTATTTGTATACATTTTACAATTGCCTTTGAACCTTCGATCAAGTCAATCTGAATATAAAATATCAATTTTACTACAATATAAGTAACAGTTAGTCGGTAATTTTAGGCATATAAGTATCAGATATACACTACGAAAACACAATTCCGAACATAAACTTACAAAAAAAAAAACAACATCAATCCCGCTCCCGCTCAATAACCCGCTCTCACCCACAGCTTACCCCATCCCCGTCGGCGAGATGAAAGCGGTCGGCGCGTTTGAAGCTCCACAGCGGCGCAATTAGGGCTCTCTGTAATGAGAGGAGCGACAGGGCCACTAATCGGCCTAAGACATCAACTCTCAAA
This sequence comes from Trichoplusia ni, assembly GCF_003590095.1. Lineage (NCBI taxonomy): Eukaryota > Metazoa > Arthropoda > Insecta > Lepidoptera > Noctuidae > Trichoplusia > Trichoplusia ni. The sequence continues at coordinate 1,173,902 of NC_039483.1, forward strand.
TCAGAAGCGGATCATTTTATTGCCCTTGATTAGGATGCTGGTGTGATCTTGGCCGATTTTAAATACTTAAATACATTTATTTCGCTATTTTATATGGTTGGTCGATATTTTTTATGTCTAATTGATGTGTGAGTAGGATAGTCGAAGAGTTTTTTTTTGGTGATAGTATTTAGGTATTTCGTTTTTTAATTGATTTTAAAATTTTTATTTTGTGTGCAGTTCCTTTGCAACAGATACATGTGAATTAAATAAAAATATATAATATATGCTTGCTATTCAAATTAGATTCTCATTTAAAGAAATAGCTTTGTTTTATATATAAGCTCTATTTAGCAGGCTGTTTAATTGATATGCGCTTTTCGTTAATGTTTTTATTGTTTTCAGCCTCTATTGTTAAGACTTCAGGGTTCAGTACCGCCACGTCTTAAAGTAATATTGCGATTGTGGAAAAGAGATACCGCTCTACATTGTGTATAGCGCTGTCACGCTTCCACAACCTAAATAACAGCCAGAATAAGATTACTTTAAGACGTAGTGGTAGATCCTCGGTACTTAATCGCGATGCCTTACCGGTATACGAGGGTATTGTACCTTATTAATTAATTAACATGGGTACGGTATTACTTCAAATATTTTGATACCTTTGTTAATTTGCAGAGTAATTTGTAAAAGCTTCTTTAAGTGATAAACTTTTTAATGTTACAAATAGATGTGGCAAAACTTACATCTTTCGAAATGTTATACAACAGAAATATATATCTTGATTACGGTGTTATGCGGACCTTAATTAACAAACTTTACCAAAAATCATAATAATTAGAAGAGAATATGTAGACGGACGGCAATAAAAAATCCCCATACTAATATTGAGCAAGTGTTTTCACCTGATTTAAATAGCTTTTAGCTAAATAAGTATATATACGAAATTATTTTCTAACTCTACTTTTGATTTACCACCAACAAGAAGCTTCAAATAGCCCTACTATACAAGCCTGAATATTAAAAGTAGCTACATTTAAAAGGCCTACCCATCATTGTCAAAACGCTACCACAACGAGACGACTCACAAAAACTATTTCCCAACCTCGATCATCGATTAAACTCTATTTTAATGTCAATTGACACCTTCAACCAAGGAACGAGAATAAAACATTATTGATCGTCTATTTTGAAGTACGCCATAATAACTATGACATCTCAGTCACTCAACCTATCCATGGATGGTTTTATTCAAAAAAGGTTAAATAAATATCAAGCGGAACCAGAAACTTACTGGCACCACTGATCAAAGTAGTTCAGTCGTTCGCAATTGTGGAAGCAAGACGGCGCTACATGTTATATACCGACATCTCTTTCCTACACAAAAAAATCTTTAAGCAGCAGTGTTGGCCCCCGAGTAATGGACTACGATCGATAAAAAAAATGGAAAGAGTTGTATAATACAACTGATTAGAAAGGAACCCGAATCTTTTGTGGACCAAAAACGGGACATAATGTGACATCCGTTGATGACAGATGACTATACCAACAACTTTACTTGGGATCTGTACAAGCAAAAATGAACCTTAAAGACTTATTCACGATACGACAAATTCGTCACACTTGAATATCCATTACGGGTATAATTCAAATTACTTTGACGGGTCCTTCAATAAAGCTTCGATGGACATGAAATATAACGTAGTTGTATTATAAATAGTACCTACCGTCTGTTTAAGAGATATAGTTGGCCAAAAGGGATACAATGAGTAATCTTTAATACAGAGGCGCTAAAAGGTGGTCCGTTTACTAAATGTAGATGTTGACTTTAAGATAGAGATGTTTGCTGCCACAAAGAAAACATTTGCATTTGCGGAAAAGAGACACCAGTATACGCTGTGTATTGTGCTGTCTTGCTCTTACAACTGTTTTACGTTAAGATATCGTGGTAGAACTCCTGATCCGATCTTGCCTTGTTTTCAAGTTTCCCTGTAAAAATTAGCAAGAACCTTTGAAACTCCACTTTGTAGGATTGTAAATACTTTAAATGTCTTTTGTTTTTCTGGACACGTCATGCAGAAATTATTTCGCGTATTTTATTGGACTGATTGTAGAGTTTTTTTGGAAAGCTTTTATGGTTGTTTTTGTCTTCTGGTGGTCTTGATTTTAGGATTGAGTTGTTAACGAGAATAATTATCATCTCTATCAGTCACAGATGTTACAAAATGAATCTAGAATTTAATGTGACTTATTATCACACGTATCATCATAGACGCTATCGATACTTTGGTTACATCTCAATCAAAATTACGTTTTAATAAAGATTTATATGAATTACATCTTGGGTTATCAAATAACTTACGAAGACTCATAGCTATCTGAAGTTGAAGCTCCCAAACTCCTAGGATAGGAGTAAGTAGTATTGAAGCGGCATATATGAATAATTTTTTCTAAGCCCAAAATCTTTTTCTTCTTCTTACACTTTATCGATATTCGATAATTCACCAATGATCGCATCTCAGGCAACTTTTTTACAAGCACAGTCTCGTAACTACTGAGAAATGTCTGTGAATATAATGAGGTAATAACATCACAGCATAGTAATATAATTAGCAATTCATAACCAGTCGTGTGGTCTCCGGTGGCGAGTTATTTAAGCGATGCCAATTGTTTTGTTTTAAAACCATACATAATATAAATAGTTATGTTTCATCACGGTCAGGTTTTTGAGGTATCAATTTACATTATTGTTGTACAGAAAATCAATAATAAGTAAATCCTACTAATATTATAAAAATGAAAGTTTGTTTGTATGGATGTTTCCTCTTTCAAACAAAAATCTCTGAACAGATTTAGACGAAACTTGGTGCACACATAGTTTTTAACAAGGATCAACACTTAAGATAGTTTTTGTCCCGTGGAATCATTTTCAATTTGTAGCAGGCCCGCGGGCAACAAGTAGTCAATAATTATTTGAAATGACAAAAAATATTGTTTTCAAATGGTATCGTACATGCAAACTACGTTCGTTGTCAATATTCTGAAATGTAAAGAGCATTGTTACCAGTGTTATTATTTGCTTTATCAAGAATTGTTGCTCTCATGACGTCTCTTGATTAAGATATTTAAAGTTTATTTTATTTTTATTTTGTATTATGTTCTTATTTAGGATGGGGAAGTGTAATTATTAAAGATATAAGAGTAAATAAAGACGACTATCGTACCAATGTGACTTTGTATTTTAATTCAACAACTTTTTTTATACGACTCCGCTGTAAGAAACTTAATCCTTGTGTCGCCGGGGGTTTTACAAACATTCATGGCACATGCGCAAAGACGGATATCTTTCGGACTCAAAGCAAGTACTCGTAGTTCGGACAAACGCTTGTCCTACACAGGGATCTTAGACGCGACATGCAGCGCACAGTGGAATTGACATGATGCCCTAAACCACTCATCTATCGGTGCAGTCAGTTGGTCTATTAGTAACTTCTAATTCTTTTTATGGAAGTAAAAGGGAGTTGGAACTGTCGAACTATTCTTGACAACAGGAGTCCTCGATTGATCGAACTAGCAATACCGAAAAGAAAAGTTATTTTAAAAGACGAATGATACCTCCTTTTAAAGTTATAGTATCGTTGTTGTGGAAGGGAGATGCCACTCTTCAGGTGTCGCTCTGTCACGCTTTTACAACGGCAATAATATTACTCTAAGACGTATCATAGTAGCAGGACCTTTGCAGAATATTATCGTTCACAATAACTACTGTTTAGTAGATACGTAATGCGTAGTCAGCCACCACGGAGGTTTAATGCAGGTTTAAGTGCGACCTTTAATGCCTTATTCAAAGGTTTTCAGAAGTTATATCAGCTTATTATTATACACGACTCCCGTTTAATGGCAGTGTGGTCGACCGGGTTGACACCAAAGGGTTATTTTGGTGATAATTCCGAACGTTCAAAAAAAGAAGAACTATTAAAAAGTTGCATACAATTTGATTTGATACAAGTTGATAGACCAAAGTCAGGAATAAGTATTCGAGAACGACTCTGTGATAAGTGACATTCTAAAATGTCTATATACCTGTCTTTATATTTAACTAGAAAATGAGAAAGATAGCTTTACACCTAAGGAACATATTTTACTCAGGGATTTTCTGATGTAAGACTTTTAGGGCCATGTAGAACACTATTTGATTCAGTACAGTCTTAAAGTTACGAAAACAGAAATCGCGTATAAAAATTCGCGAACAAAAAAGTAGGGTAACCATCACAACTGACATTCGAGGACATTTTTAATGAGTCCTATTATAAATATAAATGTCTCGATCATAAATGTAATTGTATCACAATTAGGGTCCTGTCGAACGAGTCTATCTATCACGCCGAGATAATGGTGACACCGGCTCGAGTACATCGGTCACGCATAATTAAACGGACGAGTATTGTCGGGGTAGGGTGACAAGGATTTTGGTAGATGGAGGATTATTTAGTTTTTGGGTTTGACGTTTTTATTAGCTGTTTTTCTGACCTTTTAAAATAAATTTATCTGGTTTATTTTTGTAATTATAGCTTATAGCAAAACGTGTAATTGTGTATTTGAATAAATTGTGTTATTTAAAAATTAATATTATTATTTGAGAAATCTTTCTTGGACTTGCGTTGAAAGAAAAATTACGCTAATAGTTATTTAATTTCTTAAGCAAATAAATTCGTTATAGATTTAAACCTGACGACCTTATCTTAAGTGAGTAGATAGGTCTGAATGGAACTGTCATTTTACCGGTTTAAACTACTACAAAATCCAGATCCTGTATATTATTGTATCCACACGACTCGCGACGCTCTGGTTCTATAATTCTGAAGTGATGGTCGCCCTACGTCGCTCGAACATCTGCAACCAAACAATATAAATGATTAGCCACGTCGCCGGATCGTATTGTACTCGGCTCGTCGTGTCAACGCCGATGTCACCCGAACACTGACGAATATTGCCGAACTTTGACGAGGATTGACGATCGATCGGGTTATAGTATTTCGAAGTTTACTCAAAGATTTGACATAGGATTGTTGGTAGAGAGAATATATTTGGAGTTGATGATGATTAAAGGAGGAGCTCGTGGCTGAGCTATAACCGCAGAAGTGAAACGATCACAGGTTAAGCTATGCTTGACGCGGTTGGTCCGTAGATGGGTGACCATCTTTGTCATAAGGAGTTCCTCCGTGTTTCGGAAGGCACGTTAAATTGTGGATCCCGGCTGTTATTCATACATTTTTGACAGTCGTTACAGGTAGTCAGAAGCTTGAAAAGTCTGACAACCAGTCTAACTAAGGGGTATCGTGTTGCCCAGGTAACTGGGTTGAGGAGGTCAGATAGGCAGTCGCTCCTTGTAAAACACTGGTACTTAGCTGAAACCGTTAGACTGGTAGCCGACCCCAACATAGTTGGGAAAAGGCTAGGCCGATGATGATGATGATGATTAAAGAGGTAGTATTTCGCTATATTTTTAGATACTAATAGAAGGACTTTAAAGTGTTGATGTTAAAGGGACAGTGCTAGACGTGATTGCCTTAGATGGATGGATAGAGGGTGTTCAATTACAATTATTAATAACTCCCAAGTAATCACCATTTTTAAAAATATGCTTATTTATTTTTACACTGATTTTACTGTTTTCTCGGAGATAACGAACTAGTCAATCAGCTCCAATACCCTTTTTTTATTTTGGAGAAATTCATTTTATTTGTTCCAAGGATCATCTTAACGTTTCCATTAATATCTAAACAATGTAGAAATATAGCAATCAGTAAAATAATCAAACTTTAATCATCGAAACTCACAATTCAATCTATAAATGGTTTTGAGTTGGTATAATGTTGACGTAAGGTAAAGGCGCCAGTTGCTGGCTGTATTTTATGTTTAATACAAAAAGTCTTCACCCGTGTGGAATGTAATTCAAGCCTCAAAACCCTCAGACTCAAAAGAGTTTTCGTGAGTCGGTGGGTCACACTAATGCTTGCCCTAAGCAAAACTCGAACTCTCAACATATCGTGCACAATGAGTTGGCGTGGTAAGTCACCACCAACTGTGTCGTTGACAAGCCCTGGCCTGTGTAGTTTCAATACTAAGTAAAATATACCACGTCAAAAAAGGGAGAAGTATCAAATCAGACATTACATTCAGCAATTTCAGAGGCCAATAATTATATTTTAGCTTTTAGAATATGCCGTGGCCTTCAATACGTCAATATCATTCTTGTAAACTACGTAATTTTAACAGAATCATCTCCAATCCTCAGTCATGATTAAGACTCGAGAGAGCATATTTCAATCACATTTTCCCCGCCCGCCAATAGTACCTCTTACCCTACAATCGCAACAGTAAACGCAATCAGACAGTACAAACACGATTGAATGCAATTTCGCGTAATGCGCCCTTCACTACGGCTACCGTGTGCTTCGTAGCAATGTATTTTATGCTGAGCTACTTTCCATCTATACTAATAGATTCACCAGATATACGAAGCTTTACTAAAAAGTCAACTAATTATTAGACAAATTTACTTTTATTCGTCTATATCATTTCATATTTGAAAGGTAAAAATGGCACCTTAGGACTGATGTCCTTATAAATGATGTCCGTCAGTTTGTGCGACCTTTTTTTTTCAAATATCTTTTTTGACGGAGACAAGTTTAATTTGCTTTAGAAGACTTTTTTGGTGAGTGTTATCTATACCGCACAGTCCTCATGTTCACACTACTTAGGCTAGTTAACGTAGACATTTATTGGTGAAATGATATTTAGGGCTTGTAAGCTGCTGATAATCGTGTGATTATAAGGAACTCGCCAAAGCACCAGCGTTGGACAAGCGTGTGATCCACGAATGCTTGTTCCGAGTCCTGAGGGTTTATCTCAAAGTAATAATATAATACTTGTCGAAGCGTGACAGTGCAATACACGGCGTAGAGCGCCACCTTCCACACATTACTTTAAGACGTGATGGTAGGAACCTCCGCGACACAAGGAAAGAACCGTAGCGCGGGATTCGAGAAAAACTGACTTTATGCCTTTCAAATTACGTCGACGTGAACCGTTTGGACATTCTCTTGCAATATGACATTTTCTGTAATGTTACTAAAAGTGTCATTAGACCATATGTCTTTATTAAAAATGATTTGGGTATAAACATTACTGAGGTACCAAATATCACACTTCAAATCGTTAAACACGGATTCCAATTTCAAACCGCAGCAAAAAAACACATATTTCCTGTTCCGAATCCAACGGCCAGCATTTATGATAATCGATTACAGGCCACACATCGAGTTGTGAATCGAATAAATAGAGACGTAATGACGTAATTGGAACGATTTTGGAATAGGAACGATGATTGTTCACCCCAAGGACTGTTTCCGTTGCCCTAAAATAGTTATAAAATTTGTCGTGTTGCAAGTATTTGTAATATACTGTTATGATTACTGTCTGGTTTTTTTTTTTAAGTTTTAAAATATGCTGATACTAAATGTTTCTTTTTTATTATTAGGATGACAAGTTAGAAGTATATTTATTACGACCACCAATAAACATCAGCGAACAATTTAATTAACACGTATGTAACACGTAAAGAAGATATTTAAATAACATATATGAATAACCCCAACCTACGCACTTGTCCGATATAATTAATATTTTCTTCGCAAATCGATTACGCTATTAAATTGACATTCGATTATATAAAGAGATCAACAAAAATCGACTAAGCTATACAAAGCATTTCAATTTTATCCAATCACTTCATTTAAAAACTGAACTTTAGTTTCCATTTTCGAATTTGAAATGTCAAAGCGGCCATTATTATTTTACTTTTAAGTTTCAAGTGTAGCTTGCAGGTTATTTGTGGATTATGTTATTACTAGCTTTTCGCCCGCGGCTTCGCCCGCGTCGAGTCGGTTATATCGCGTTTCCAAGAGAACTCTTCAAAAATCCGGGTTAAAAACTATCCTATGTTCTTTCTCAAAGTCAACTTTATCTCTGTACCAAATGTCATTAAAATCAGTTCAGTGGTTTAGACGTGAATGCGTAACAGACAGACAGACAGAGTTACTTTCGCATTTATAATATTAGTAGGGATTATTATTGATTTTCATTAAGTCAACGATCTTTTAGTATTGTGGGCTAAAGCCACGTTAATCTTGAGGCCACCCGCATTCATCTGATGTCTACTTATTACGATTTATGCGTTGAAACTAAATTAAGATGTGTCATAATGACCGCTCCCGAAATTACTGACTATGAGGTGTGCGCGTTGCGGTCGGCGGGTTTGATGCGTTCGGAGCGCGGTTTTATAGGGGCTGATGTAAACAGAATGTAGATAATATTAATACTTGATGTTATATTCGTGTATGTGTTGTATTTATGTGTAGGTTTGAGTTGGTTACATTTATGTTGATTGGAGACCTAGACTTTCGAGAATTATAGTTTGCGATGTAAAATATGCGTTTGTTTTCTTTGGGTTTAATTGTTAAATTAACAATAAAATAGTTCATAATTCGTTTTTGACTAAGGTACAAGCAATTTTAAAGTTATGCAGTGTAGGTAGTGTTAATATTGTTGACTGTTCAATTACTTCTTAATATTACGTTACGTTTCTATATTATATACCTACATATGAAGAAAGACTTGAATTCCGATGTCTTTAAGTTTTTATATTAGTTTAAGTTACATTATTAATAACATGTATCTTTCCTTGGAACCACATAAATCTACAAAATACTCAATATCCAACCCTAAAACATCACCGCGAGTCCAAATGCCGTGTCTACGGGTACTAGAGGCCCTAATGATAGACCACATAATGCAGCCGGGGGTTAACTTCCGTTATCAATTTGTACCAAATACTAGCACCTTTAACTGCAGGGTAGCAGTGCTACCAAACTGATGGAGATGTCATTCATTAAAATTGGGCGCCATTATAATTGTAGGTTGTTCCAAATTTGAAATGCGAATGTAACCGCAGATGTTGTTTTTGGCATATGTTTTTTTTTGGAATGGGCTATTCGTATGGCATAGAAATCTGTTAAAGAGCCTTACTAAAAATGATGAAAACCAAGTTAACTTACATAACTTTTTAGATATCTTTTGACATAAAACTTTTTACAGTGATGTTTTTACAGAAATAAGGTTTTATTAAACTGCAGTCAGTACTTTACCTTATTGGAGTGAATGTTTGTTTGTTTACATCTGTAGTGTTACGACGATATTTTAACTATTCGATTACACAACATAGCATCTTAAATGCAACTACAAAGACAATATCAAGCTTATTGATAAATTCTTCATTTTAAAATTGGATCGATTAGACGCGTTACAAATCGCACACAATTTTTCCTTTGACGACAAACTACGCGACCAGAAAGTATTACTAGATTACATTTTGCTACTGTTTAAATAGCTATCTAAGCTTTCATTTTAACTTGCCTTTTTACAAAGGCAAGGCTGTGGCTTTGAGTCGCTCCAGTACAGCTATCCTTACCACGGTGCTTTAGAATTAGACAGGCAAGTGACATGTCACTCGCTTTAAATAAGGACGTTATGTATCATATCTATTTATTGGAAAGCTGATCTGATATATCTGTTGCCAAATCAACTGAATCGCGATCATGATTGGTTATCAGATGATGAATAAGTTTTTATGTTGAAAATATCAATATCACTTTTGCAAAGTCATATGTAAATTTCCTAAATATCTTAAGACATTATAGTGAACGGTGAAAAATAATAACGAAAGAAAAACTAGTTTTCAAACATTACAGACAAACATTGAACACGCAGTGGGCAAGCATCATGTTTAATGCTCAAATATTTTCTACATGGAAAGACGACTGAGCCCAGCTATGGCTCATATAATGTAGAGTGCAATATTATTATAGTAATCAGACCCTAAGCAAACGAATGTTAAACTTGTCAACTCAATACATTTTAGCAATTACATCAACGATTACCAGTTTAGAAATGTCACTTGTTTGAATAAAATGTAACTTTTAATCTAGATTACAATTTCTCATTAATAAATACCCGTTCACTACAGTAAAGCTTACCGATCGCATTAATTGCAGCATCTAGATATCCACGATTATAGGAAATAACATTGCAATTAATATTACAAAATACTTTTTAATAACGTCCATAGAGTTTCTAATGTATTGAGAGGCCTATCGTCTCATTTTGACGTACAGTGTGGAAGCGTGATAGCACTAGACAGCGTAGTGCGGCATCTCTTTTCTAAAACTGCGAAAAGGTTACTTGAAGAGGTGGTAAGGGTTTTAGAAGATAATACGGATGGTATGAACGGACGTTATTATTTGTTTGCAGTAGAATCAAGTGTTAGGAGTCATTACTGTGTAGCCGCGGAAGGGGGCGTGTTGTAAAGAAATGGTTTTCTATGAGAGGATGTCCTGTTGTAAAGACTAGGTTTTTGAATTGACGCAAATGGTGGGAAGTGTAATACGTTATACGGTACATCACAACTACCGATATAGACGTGTGATATAGGCTCTCATAATGAAAAGTTGCAGTAAGAGTATTTAGCGTGATTTTTCATTACATGTGGCTAGATGACAGCTTCAAGGTGGCTTCAAGGTACTTAGACCTCTGACTATCTTGATATTTTCAACATTTTCTCTTTTCAACTAGAACTGAGACATAATAAATTTGTTGTGCCGGATTAGTCACTTTTGATCGAGTTCCATTTCTCGGGTTAAAAGCATAAAACAAATTTTAACGTGACTCGTAATCTTTAGATCTAATATAACTATGATTAGTTAATGGAAAACACATTAACTCATAACTAGAGTTAATATTAAACCTTAACCTACAAATACTAAATATTTAAACTAAATTTGATACAGAATATAAAGAACACTGTCTATTGATAAAATAACTACTTATATAACGTATCTATCAAACAAAAACTAATTTATTCAAAATAAAACCGGCCAAGTGCGAATCGGACTCGCGATACTCAGGGTCCTTTACAAGTAGTGTTAAGAAAAACTTATTTACAAGAGGCATTGTCGACCCATCAAATTTATGACCGTATCAACCGCGCTTAACCGCGTTTAATCTGCGTTTAAAACATATTTACTATACTATTTTCAGAATTTGTTGTTTTGAAATAATCTGTGGAAATTTTAACCTTCTAGCTTCAGTTCATGGGATACGGCCCGGTTACAGACGGTCAGACAGAGAAACAGAAGTGAAGTCTCTCTTACAGGATTCCGTTTTACTCTTTGGATACGGAACCCAAACAAAACTAACTACAAATAATGAAGGTAATAATGTCATGGTATATATAAATGGATAATAGAAAAAATATTATCAATAATAGCTTAGTTAATTATATTGATGGTGGCAGCGGAAATCGTCGCTGATTGGTCGATGCGAGCGCGGGAAAGCGCGCAATATGGCGGCGGTTCCGGCCCGCTATGGGAAACATTGAGACTAATAACACGGATTAAATTGTTGAAACGTTTGTTTCATTGATTGTTTTCGCTTCGTTTGTTGTCTTTATTGAGATATTAAAATAATTAACATCGATTGGTTGTATGGTTTGTCGTTTCTGATGGTAAACTTTAGTGGTAATGTTTATTTATACTTATGTAGTGATATTCAAATGAGTTAATGAAAGAAATTTAGGCTAAGACGGTTTAGGGTATAGGTAAGAATTGATACAAAAATTTTGAGTTTCTGAATATTAAACTGTTTAATGCTTAAACACCGTGAGAAGCAGAGTTTGCTTTATTTTTGTAGAGTCAAATTTAATAAAACTTAACTGTAGCTGTACCTAAATTGGCTGAATGATAATCCCAAAAAGAAATACACTTTTTTTCAAAGAAAGAAAATTTAAAAGCTGCCTTTCACAGTCACTACAGTTAATCAATAGTCAACAACCAGTAATTCTAAAATAAATAAACACCAACACAAAACGACTTTCGTTTAATTACAATCTCCATTCAACTGTATACCCCTACTTTATTCAGCCTACTGGCTGAATAAATGCGAGTCAGTGCCCCACGAAACTCAATGTCAAATTAGATTAATTTTTATTTTCTACGCCGGTCACCCTAAAATCCACAAACCATGAAGTTTGACGGTAGGTAAATATACAAAATGGTGGCTTAACGGGCCGCCATTACAATTTTAATTTTAGGTTATGATTTATAAATCAGATGTTTAATTAAAGTCGTGTTTTTTTATTTTATTTTGTGTGTTGTTGAGTTTTTTGCTCGTTTTGTGGTTTACTGTTTTATGGTATTTGTGTTGTTCTTTATTTAAAATAATAAGATTGGTACTACCTTACATTACTTGCAAAGATTTCTGTTCATTGATATAGGAATTAAAGAGAAGATAAAACCTTTTTTGTAGAGCTTTTGCATGTAGGTAAGTATTCATTATTTTTCAATTGTAGAATAATGTTAAGCCACTTAATATTCCTGTTACTTCATGAAAATTTTTCAATTGACAAGCAAGCGAAGCTAAAATAATACCTACCTACAAAGAAAAAAATTAGAGTCACGTAAAAAACCCGTGAATTTGAAACTTCAATTTTTGTTGCATGTGTTTTGTGTTGTAACTTACCAAGGGGAACGTTAGTTTAAAGTGCGTTTACTGAAACAGTAAAATATAAGTCTATTTACTCAGCTTTTTACTACTTTTCAACAAGCAATAGAAAGCGAATTATTCATACTTAGAGGGTACATTTATAATGAATTCAGAATATAATGTCGTATTAATACAGGGTATTGTAGAAAATGAAAAATGACCCCCCTAACCACTAGTTACAGAGTTTAATTGTCGACTCAATTATAATGTCAAGTCGGAGTTAATAGCGTCCAGTAGAAACATCATGGGAAATCAAACAGCAATATGAGAACACCTGTAAAGTTCCCTTCAGTAAGCAGTTTGTATTAGTAACGATCCCAACGTCGATACTGACTTTAGACAATTAACTGACGAACTATAAATGAAGGAAAGTGGCAATTTCTCCAGTGACAAACGTCGGCCTTATCGACGCTAAATAATGGAGCGAGTAGTTAGACTCGCGTCTTCATCCCGGTAATTAACCGGCGCCCCCCCTCTCCGCTGGGCCCCGCGGCCCCGGCCCCCGCCTCCACCCGCGCGCACCTAAATTAATCACACCACGAATCTCGCCCCCCAATCCAGGTCCGGATTAAAAAGTTTTATTGGAGAGCCAAGTGTGACACTCCGGCGCGCCTCACCCGCACTCGCCGACCAATCGCAGCGCGCCCGCAAACAATCCGCCTGCTCCCATTGGCCCGCGCATAATGAGGCACGCCCCCGTTCACCGCCCGAGCCAGGGCTGTCACCCGCCACGTCAGTTGACCGAGGCGCGTCGACCCGTCAGCCGTATCTCGTGTTAGCTTGATGTTTTGTGAGATAAACACAATCGACTGAACGTTTCGAAATATTTTGTGACTGTTGTGTGATGGATCTGTGAGTTGAGAAAATGGAGGAGGAGTCGATGTCGGGACACAGCTGTTCTGAGGACGATATCAGTGTGGGGCGCCCGTCTCCGGCGCCGTCGCGGTCTCCCTCTCCACAGGACTATTTCAGGCCGCTGAAGCGGTTGAAGATGGCGTCGGAGCCGGCGGAGGAGCGGCGTGGGGACGGCGTGAAGAGCTTCTCGATCCTGGACATCCTGTCGCACCGGCCGCGCACGCCGCCGCGCATCGTGCGGCCGTGGGACGCGTCGGGGCTGGAGCGGCTGCAGCGGCTGCAGCGGCTGGCGGGCGCGGCGCTGCTGGACGGCGAGCGCTGGCGGCTGGCGGCGCTGGGGCTGCTGCGGCCGCGCGACCAGGACTGCTGCGACTCGGCCTCCGAGCGCTCCTCCTCCGCCTCCGACTGCTGCTCCGAGCCGCGCCGCGCGCACCCGCCTGCCGCCGCGCCGCACACGCCGCTCGACGCGCTCTTCCACATGACCAGCAAGACCTTCGAAGCCAACAATGCTGACAACGGAGGTAAGTTACATGTATACATTTATTTACAACTTGCCACCATCCCTCTTGTAATGTCGAAGAGCCAAAAATTCCAGGAGATAAATCTAGATTATCTCTATAGGTTTTTTTTGCAAAGAGGTCCTTAACAATAACTGCTGGAACTAGTAAAATAGGATAGTTTAAAAACGGCAAGTAGTCTGTAGAAGAACTATAAATACTTTTATAATTGACATCCAATAAGAATAAAATATGATTTGCAGTAAGCAGCCAAGTTATGCTTTGTCGATTTATCACTCGCTTCCATTCATTTTAATATTAAATGTTTTCATAACACTTTTATTGATGTTCAACATTCCTAAACACGTACACTATTACTATATCTCATAAATTAATAGACTACATATTTTGATACAATGTGTCTTTCATCATTGCAATAATTCTGTTATCATTTTTTATATCATCTGACAATTTCGATATGTAATAATTTCTCCAATGTGAAAAAAAGTATATTTTTTTTTCATTATTTTTTAATATTTTTACAATTTTGTTAGTTTCTATAGAAATAAACTACTGAAGTAAGTTACATCACCTTTTCCTTATTCAAAGTAAAATGAATAATATCTCTTTTGTTTTGCAATTGCAGAAATACAAATGGTTATTATTGTACTAAATATCGACATTCCATTAAACCTCTTTCCCTCATTAATTTTGATTTACACTAATTTTAACTGTTTAATACCGAGCGTAAACAAATAACAATAATCACTTTAAATCCGATCCAAAAATTATCAAAGTACGTGATTAAATTAATGCCCAAAATTTTTGGCATCAATAACACAATATTTTGCTTCATGGGTATATTGTGTAAGTATATGGCATATGCGGATATTCTTTGTTATTCAATATTATGGCATAGACCGTTGCGTTGGTGGCAAAATGTAGGCTAAATTTAAGGCTAAATACAGCTAGTCACTCACTGTCCTATCATTTCTGTAGATTTGTTTAAACTACATTTGGCAATGTAAATATATGGTATGGGTATAATGAGTCCTAGTTCAAATAAATATTGGTAGATTTAAAGAAATAATGCTTAAATAAAAATAAATACAACCTAAAATAAGAAAAAATATTTTTCAGTAGGAAAATACCTCTAAAAAATCTTTATGTACTATTACCCACCATATAATTATTATAAAACTCCAATTTTCATAGTATACAATCTAAGATACCTACTAATTAATTAATCTGTAAATCTTGCAATCAAATTTAATATTTGCAAAATCTGTTTGTCACGACAAACATAATGAGTTGTCTGTCTTTATTCTTTGTGTTAAGTATCCAAACAAAGTACTTGTTAAGAATGATTCTTCTTTTATATAAACTTATTAGACATACGTATTATAAGAATCCTAATAGAGGAATAATAGGATCGTACTTTGCTCACAAGTAACAATAAGCAATGTTTTAATTTCAGCGATGTTTTTGATATGTAATTCCTACCGCCATGATGTAATTTATAATACCTATTCAATAATTATATTTAAAAATATTATAAAACAAATAAAACCACGTTATTAGTTTCACGTATATCGCTACTATAATTACAAAGCGCGCGCGGCAAAACGACGCCATTTTTAAATCACTGATTACCATAGACCGTGATTAGTTCTCTTTTCGACTACATACTCAAAAGTGATGAAGCCTCTTTGGTTAAATTACGTTTTATTTATACGTTTTTGATTGAATCGTTATTAGCAATGAGCTGTATTCTAGTTAATACGTATTTGATGATTGTAAATTCATATGTACAATACTCTTTGGATGAATAACTATGGCTGTATGCTGTATAGTGATTACATGTCAAATGTCATGTCATTTGCTATTCACAATGTGTCCGCGCTGACATTTGATGATGGCGGACGATTATTACGTACACCTCACTCGTACATTATGTCATCAAGTTTATGTTTGGATAAGTAATTATTTGTTGATATTACTCTTTCTGTCTTGAGCGAGACGTTACTTAAAACAATGATATCCTTGTTACTATTTATTCTGTTAAACAATGACATATATCATGCAAAAAGGTCGCGGTTTGTGTTGTAAATGGAGATCTTAATATTTAGGCTTACAGAACGTTTATATAATATTGCGCTACAAATTTTCTCGTATGTTAAGTTCATTAAAAAATACCTGAATATATAATTTGTTATTGTGACACCATTGTTCCAACGGTTTGGTTATAGCCATGGGTGGATAATTACTTAATTGTTCCAAATGAAAGATAATTGTCTGTTTTAACATACAAATGTTTCTCTCCTATTTGAATATTTTAACAAGATATGTATGTGTTCGTATAAAAAGTCGTCCTTGTTGGGTTTAATGGTCTTTACTAATTTTATTAACAAATATTGCGTAGATTCCATTTTCGTCAACATAATATTTGTTCACCTAATTATCCAAAACACTGGCCATAAACTTTGTATAATATTAAAAAAAAGCAACTCTTTTTTAAGGCACAGGCAACCTATATTATTACAAAAATATTGTCACACTCATTACACAATCGATATCGACAACGCAATATCAATTTATCGATGTTTATCGATGAAGACGTCGGTATCGACAAACACGAGCGGGTGTTATGCCGAAATAGATGATTGTGTTATGATTACAGAGCGGCGCGTCGTAATTGAATGATCTCTGAACCGAACGCGCCTCTCCTCTGTCATTAGTAGAGCTTTTTGTATTTTTTTTAATTTGTCTCTGGTATTGATGAATCTGCGAAGGATGTAATGTTAGGTTGAGAAATATTTTAATATTGTAACTATATTGTTCTTGATTAGAATTTAGCTGATTGTACGTTTGATTTTAGGAATTTATGCGAATTACTGTTAGTATATTTTTTTAATATCTTAATTTTTTCTAACGACAATAAAGAAAACAGACAACTTTAAGTAAATACAATATTCATGTCAACGTTCGCAAAACGGAGCCATACCAAATTAACACAAATGATTCACAAGTACAGAACGGTCCCCTATAATCCAATATTCCCAAATGCATTCTAAATTAACGCCCATTCACTAATAACTAACGCCATTTACGAGAATTAACCACTTAATAAAGCAACAGAACAAATCAATGAGCTCTTAAAGACCCCCAAGTAACAAACAGAAAACCGAACGAACCTTTTCGAAAAACTTACCATAGAGTAATTTACACGGACTTGCAAAAAAGCCATTGTTATGGCACAAAAGAAGACATCACTACGATTAACTGACGAACGAAAAAAACGAGATTCGAAGTTTAAAAGGAGAAAAGTAGCATTGTCTATGCTCCATATGTTACAAGATTAACTCGTAACAAATGGTCATTTGTCATTGGAAGCACTGAGCGCTTGATTGAGGAAGTCATTTCTTGTCTATGAACGGAAATAATTCTTTTTTTTACGCATCCCCCGTGGCTCGTAGAGACATTAGAATTGTGGGGAAATGCCTATATCATTATTGGAGTTATACGAATGCGTATCATAGATGTGACTCATGATTATGGGAATATGTAGGATAAACTTGATTGTAAGGACAAAAAAGCTTGTTACTGGCTCAGTTGAGTTGTTTGCTCGTACTGCAATATAATATTAACTACCTTGTCCACTGCAATTGATCTTGTAATTAAAGATTACCGTTTTTATAGAATAATATCTAAATATCCTATGAAACATTCGAAAACAAGAATAATGTACATTATGACTGCTGCAATAAGGTTAGAAATCGAGTATTGCAGCCAAACCACTTGAGAATAGATATCAATGGTAAATGTATGTGTTCTCTATTAGTGGGTCCCCTCACAAAGGGTCTTCATTGACTTATTGCTCCTTTGAAGGTCGAGTGCGCATTTAAACAGCCGCATGTAAGATTCCTGTGCCTGTATTGACTGGCAAAAAGAAAACTGATTCAAACATGGCGTCTATTTGAAAACAAGTGTCGTTTTCTTGTATTCTATTTTTAAAAATAGTAAATCTTATGCGGTTCGGACAAGATATGCCATTATCAAGAAAGCGGGTGCGTTTGCTTTTCGTCATTTTCTGTAGTTTTGTTTGGTAATTAACTGAATTAGCTATTGAAAGGTAAAATATGTTATAATTGTGTAAGTAGCCCTAATGATTGTATTAAAAAGGTACCTACATACAAGGTCGAATTGATGATAATGTAGAGATTTACCGTGGTAAATAGCCACGTTTCGGTATAAAACATAAATGTTCGTATACATTGTAACATTAAAGTTATTACTGCGATGCAATCTAAACTACTGCTGATTGCTATATTTACGAATGTACTAATGTTATGTATGTACTTGTAATTATGTAAGTACGTATGCATTATATGTATAAGTGTGGATTTTAACCGTAATATAAAGGTGAGATTCAGCTTCGAGTAATCTAGTGCAACTGTACTGCTTATAAGAGAACTTTGTAATTAAATATCAGTTACATACTTACTCTAAAAACAATTAATTTTGCCCGATTAGAAGAACATGGTTTTGTCTTTGAAAGCCAAATTAAAAAAAGAACTCATTAAAAACCCACCAACCCTTCAGATTCGTAATTCAAATCACACAGCACATTCCATTTCCGTCACAACAACATCAAATTAAAACATAAATATAACTCGTTCTATCATTAGATAGAGAAAAAAAGTCATCGAATTTCAGTCGTCGACACTGCGAGACGGGGCCAAGAATTATTATATTTTATTATCCCACAAATTATGCCACGGCCTGTGGGGTCCAAAGGTGTCGGTCCCGACACGTTTATATTACCCTTATTATGAAAAAAATGACGAAAAAAATAAGCTCAAAAGGCACCCGGCGAAGGGCGCGCACAGTAAGCTTTTACACGAATAATGCCAGTTTCAAAACGAAATCGCTGACTAATTGATTCTGAATGGCGAGTTTTATTAAATTGGAAACCAATGGGGCGTCGATATTTGCTGTGAAAACGTATTATTCGTTTTAAATTAAAATTAGAATGACCAAAGACAATACGATTTACGAACGTGCGCGTTGCACACATTTATTAAAAAATCACGGTAAATCGAATGCGCTTTTTGAATAAAGAACTAAGTAATTTGATTTCATTTAATACAATAGTAGTAACACACATCTTTAATGTTCTTTTTTTACTAAACGATATTGATTAAATGATTCAGAATGAAAAAGAATAAAATATTTTGTTTCAATTATGCAAGCAACCGTATTCACAAGTTTCAGAATACGTTTTTTCACATTCTTACTTTCGTTGCGGGTTCTGTTTTCCAGACAATGTTTCGTGATAACTTTCCTTCTGATTAAGATGTACTTTTACATAAATATGATTTCCCACAAATGAAACTCACCAAAAAAACTTAAATGACTTGTATTTATTTCTTTCTTTATAACATAATTGTCCAATATAAGCCGACATACACCAAAAATTACGCTAAAGTGTTTACATCGTAAGTATTAATTTTGTCCCTCACATTAACCCTCTAATTCCGAGGCAAGGTGCATTTGACCATCTCTCTCTAACATATAATGAGTAAGAGAGACAGGTGATGTTCAGTTAATTTAATTATATTATCTGATGTTCCATCTCTGAGTGACTGACGTAGGTTATAAGCTGCAGCTTTTTATAAAACTTTTATTACTAAATATTATGTTGAATGTGGCTTTTTATGTATTGATGGGGGATTTCAAACGTCTTGAGGATCTATGTATTTATGAGCTGAGACTCAAACGAATGAAGTAATGTACGTTTTTTATCCGATACTATAGAATGGAGATTGAACATAAATTAATATAAAGCGTCTAGTTTCATACCAGTCCTACACCAAAGTAATGAAATTCTGTGACTGCAACTACGTACAACCAAAATCACCTTAAAAGTGAAAAAATCTGGTTATATTTTACAGTCACTCAAAATAATTCAAATCAATAAACTCACCCTAAACCTGACACGAAACCGCAACTCCATTATATAAACATTTTCGATTACAAAAGCACATTCTTCCCTAGCGGGAGGACAAAATACGGGGTCATTAAATAATGACCTTACATAATAATACATTTGGTTCGGTCCCAAACACCCTGAGTGCTGAATTATAGGCCTCTTTTAGTAAATAAGCCGCCGGCTGTACGCGGTGTTTTTACTAATGAAACTGGTCGCTTCGACCGCACTATGGCAGGTTAGTGTTACGGAATGTTTGCTGATTAGACTTAGCGTTGAGTTTATTTCTTGTGTGCCTTTCTTTAGCAACTATATTAAAGAAAGGAACACGAAGATCAAATTAAAAAACACTAGGGGGAAAAATAGGAATAAAAATTTAGCAATTAATCCACTATTTTTTTTTATTAATGAAAAAGGCTGAAATAAACTAATGAAATTCCTTAACATCTAAGTATATTATTTGATACTGGCTACTTGAAAACGCTTTCATTTGATTTTCATACGGTATGACCTTCATTTAAAAACCCTTTAGTTAAAAACAGTTTTCTAAAGATCTTAACAACTTTACCTACATTGTAACGTAATAGGTAACAGACAACTCTACAATTGGTGAGGTTATATCGAGTGACGTCACAACTCTTCGCTTTGGCTTCATGGATAGCGTTTTACATTCCCATAAAAATGTAACGGATACACAGTTTCAAGTTAAATCGTTGAATTTAATGGCGTTTTCAAATGCACTGATGCACAATATGCGCATTGTAGCTTCGCGTGTGGTCTTGTAGCTACTACATTTTATGTCCTTAATTCTCAAGCATCAAAAAGCTTTAATTAATGATTATTAATTAAATCCGAAGCATATTTTTTTTGTCATTTTTACTAGACTATAAGACTGCGCATTTTTTTCGTTAAACTTTAAGTTTTTTTTTAAATTTCTACCCAAATGACTAAGTATAGGTTTTAACAGAGGTAGCTATATAGTTTCAAAATGCCACTATGGTCAGTTTTATTGCTAAAAAGACAATCTTTGATTGAACTTCAAACAAAAGAAGCAACATTTGCTGCATGTCACTTAATGGTAACTTAAATGACTGACACTTGTGAATATGACGTTAGGAAAATCATACATCCATTCCTCATATAATTGACACTTGCGAATATGACGTTAAGACAACATCCTGTCAAATAAATTAAACTGTTAATTTTCCCAAGATCCATAAACTATTCCTAAGTAAGTAAGTAAATTAAAATCGAACGTTATGAAATACCATTGTCGGTACCTGATAAATAATGCAAGACCAATAGTGCAAACCATAAAAAAGACAATATATGTAGCTACATCGATAGAGGTTTTATTACTTTTTAAAACTATAAAATAATAAGTCCTATAATATGCGTTTCGGCCCATTAACCAAACATTACAAAGTCATGGTAGCATAATACGTTTTTTCAATCCAGATATTGATTTAGATAAGTTAATCGATTCCAAAATCAATTGAATTAGTTTTTTTTGTAACCAAAAACCAATAATTATGTGTTTTCTTTGAGTTTTTGGTCAGGTGTTCCTGTTTTAATTGGTACTGTTTATATAAAAGGTGTTTCATTTTTTGCTTGTGAGCGAAGGGTGGGGTCTTTTAAGGGTAGTGTTAATTCGGGTATATTGATTCTTATATAGCAAGGTTATTTATTTATAATGTGTTAAGGGATGGCTAAATATTTACTACTTAATACTACCTACCTTATTTACCTTTGTCGGCAGTTTTTTGAGTACAATCGACATCAAAACAAACTCAACAAATAGTTAAGAATATTTGAAGTGAGAATGAAAAATTAGCTGTTTTATATTTTCTATTATTTTCTGTATGAAGTAAATGCCAACAAGAAAATCTGAATGCGAAGAGAAAGTGAGGTTGAAATAAGTTTCTTTGTACAACAGATAAAATATTATTTAAACAAGTAAGTATGTTCAAAAGCAATGGAAACTTAATAATCTGTTGTCTAGTGAGGTGAATACTTGCGTTTTTGTATAGTTGTCTTGACGAGGTCTTAAATCTTACTAGTATACGAGTTACTAGTTACCGGCAAGCTGAGTGTAGTTTGCAACATTACTAGATACTCGTCTATTGTACCCCGCCTATAATGGACACTCAATAGGTAAATGCTAACTTCCAGTCCGCTCGGTCAACGAAATAGTACTAATAGTGTAAGGCATCTGTTTGAAAATATACTTATTCTTATATTTATGTACGCCGTTACTTGGAACTAGGTGCAAAGCTATGGCAATGAAGCGAAATCTGGAAGTTGCACATTCAAGATTTTTTTTTAAAGAATGAAATATTGGCTTCCACGCATTTAAGATCTTTATTTCAAAAGTCGTTGATGACCATTTTCAGCTCACATGTTTTATGATAATTTTTAAGTTAAAGTGGTCACAGAAAACTAAGAAAATTAAGTAGGTATCTACTATATTTTATCTAAGCTATAACAGTTCCTACTAACAAAAAACTACGAAACAAATGCGAAACAGGGATTTAAGTACCTAGTACTGGTAACGTTCATTAATAACCTATTCCACCTTTATTTAAGGTATAAATTAGCTTGTAAATACAATTAAAATTAATATACGTACGTCTCAAGACATTAAGGTTTCTGCCTTAATACAAGTATCAATTTACGACCTTAATGGTATTCGAAATAGAAACAAATGTTTCCTTATAGACATAATGCCATGAACACACATATTTACCCGTTTAAAGTACACATTAAAGTTCCAGAAAGCTCTATAAATACACCACAATCACACATAACAGCCATTAATAACCATTTTCATGCAGCAAAATCACTTGAAATTAATTTCATAACGCTAAATTGCACATATCTTATGATCCAAGCTGAACCAAGTACTCGCTCTCTAATAAAGGGTAATTTTATAGCAACATTACTTAGCTACCAACGAGCTCTACCTTATATACTTAATTATAATTAATATACATAAAGAGAACGAAGCACGCATTTCCCATAATTTATAACATACGCTTCCGTTCTAAGCCGTTGACTCCAAAGATCTAGAGATCAGATAGTTGTGTAAATAGGTGTAATATACGTGGGTACTTGGACGGTCGGGCACTAAAATGTTTGATGAAATAAAGTGTATATTCCCTTGTACAGATCAACGCAGTAGTCAAGAGTTTGAAGAGATAACTTTCAAATTAAAAACGGCGGATGTCAAAATACGAACTCTACATTTAAATTTCATTTTTTAATTTCGTGTATTTTTTTTACCTAAAACAACTGACTATCAATAATGTAGTAAAAATATAGTCCTATAAACTTATGTCAATATATTTAGACTCACTATTAATAAGTGTTTAGATTTGATACTAGGTACATTAGATTAAAACTAAAAGCAGATATTTTTTAGACATTTTTGACGGTGAACGTACTTTCGGAGTCGGTTCATGCATTGTGCTTATTTACACGAAAAATGTAGAAACGTATAATTGGATGTGAAGTAAATGTGCCTTTTATTGTTCTAGAGAATGAATAAAGAATGCCTGATTTTCTTATTTTAGTGCCAAAACCGTTAACGCTAAAAAGAAATTGAGACGTCTAGTTTTTAAAAACAGGCAATTATATACCGAGGTATGTTATTAGGATTAGACAGTAAATTAACTAGTTTTGTAATTAGATTGTTGTCTATATTATTCAAGTTTCTGAAAGGAAAATAAGATTTTATTGCCTTTTTCTTTTTTTTGTTCAGTGTACTTTTTGCCAACCAAAATAAACTATGAACGTATGTTTCACTTTGATATTAGAACTCTATTCTGGTTATTCCTATTCGTTGTAATAACTAACGTGACTAATATAGAACTAAGGGCATTCCAAATTCGACCCAATTAACTATAATTTTCAAGGCAATTAATAGCTCCTAATACCCCACAACTTAATTTAAAATGGAAATTCGTTTGCACAATATTCGGCCTTTGTTATAAAATAATAATTAAAATACAATACCAATTAAAAACAAGACACAAAAGCCTTTATTCAATTATAATTAAAGAAAAAAATTGCTGTTTCGAATAATTGAGCAATAATTTCGAAAAACATTTTGGTCCTTTTATCAAGAGATGTAGAGTTCGGATCAAAGGACCATTATAAAGAATTCTTCACTTTCCAATTCGTTGTGTTTTCAATACAGTCACGACTCGCCATCATAACACTGAAATACCAGGCCGCAATTACTCAAAAAGGTGTAAAATTAAATACATTACAAGTGTACGACTTATTGACAGCCAATTCAAGATGGCCGCTTTATACCGCAAAAGATGTACGCAATCAATTGTGTAAAACATTTATTCTTCTTCTCATACTCTTTCATATATCCCTCTTAATTATTTCTTAACAGTCACGATTTTATTTAATTAGTTTATTTTGGGCGTTGGGGAAACCTATTGTGCGAAAGTAAGAATGTAAAGGAAATAATTATTTCGTAATAAAATAATTTGATTTCGTGCGTGAGGCTAACTATTGGCACAATAATTTTATTGTGGCAATTGTACTGTGATTGCTGCTTCAGTTCATTCAACAATTGGTTAATATATAAATAGACTTTGGTGATGACGTTTCGACATATGAAAACAAACTCTTCCTTAGTCATTTTGTAAGGACAAGTACAATATAATAGGTCTGAAAGCATTTAATATAATACTGCCTTGTACCTAGAGAAAAATACATAGCAAAAGGTAAATGAAAACAAGCATTCAATTTGCGTCCAACGCCGTGTATGTTTACATTATTCCTGCCGTCACGGTTCTGATAAAGCAATCTATTAGCGCCAATTTTTCACACACGATAACACCGATAAGCGCGTTCGCAATCCACTTAATTGAATTATGTTTACATGTGACGTGTGACGTCACAGCCCGTGTCTCGGCATCGCTTCCTATTGGCTCACTCGAATATAGAACAATGGCGGACATGCGACGTTATTAGTGTTACAGTTAAAATAACAAAGTTGTTTTAACACGGGTTGATAAGCTTATTGTTTGTAGGTAATTAAAAGTTGTGTTTAGATTAGAAATATTAAACATTGTAATTAAATGATTAGGTGTTTTGTTAACATGTCAACACTGTGTCGTTATAATTTGCGTGTCTGCGCCTGGCAGCGTTTCGTTTTTGTTTCATTTTTTACCAGCTCTATCTATCATGTAATCAAATTAGATGTTATCACACCAGCATATTAAAAAGCAATAATAATAAACCAAGAGCCATTCCCATCTTAATGGTCCATTTGTGACTCTACTTTCGAATGACAACAAAATGTTTTGCGAAATCAAAGCTCGGTGTAACCGTTTCCAAAGCAAACACAGTGAGACACAGTGTCGTGTTGTAAAGACGAAATCGCGCACTCAGTTAAGAAATCCGAGTCGTCTAAGTCAGTTGGAATACAGAGTCTTAGGGCTTTCATAACAAAACCGCATTCAATCATAAACGAGGAAGCCGCCGAGTAATTTAAATATTTGACAGGCCATTAGTTTGTGAATTATTTAAACATTTAACTTGCCTAACCTAAGTTAAGATCTCATCAGTAGTTAGTAAACCAAAAACGTAATACTTAATTTTAAATTGTAGAGTTACGCACGAATAGGCATAGTATGAGAGTAAGAAAGGCGGGGTAACTACTTGGATATCAAGCAACTGAAAATCATTGAAAATATTCAATGCCGGTTGGTTTGAGGTGACGCAGGATTCAAAGAAGGCTTTGATGGAAACCTTTGTCTAGAATTGAGAACTGCTAGAGAAACAAGGTTATTTTGGTCTAAGTATTTAATTTAATAGAATAAAACCGACTGAGATTCAGTTCTCTACAATTTACTGAAACAGGAACCTGAAACAGAATTAATTTCCAAAATTATGTAGAGACATTACCTCTTTCTGTCAGTGCTCTATTAAAAACTGAAAGCGAATTAGTAAAGGAAAATTACTCAAGAGACCGAAAACCTAAAATACCCCTACTAACAAAAAAAACAACATTAGGAGCGCATACGGACACACAAACAAGCATCCACCCGCACAGTGGCACCAATCACAATAAACAGTCGATTTGCTCAATACAATAACCGCTGCCTACAAAACTCGGCTATAAATATGCTATTGTTGTTCTAATCCCCCGTTGACTAATCGAAAGCCTGCATAAAACAGGACCCGGAGTAATCAGCAGTAATAATAGCAAAGGTTTAATTAAACATGGTGCTGCCGGTCGTTCGAACCAATGTGTTTGTGTAAAGGAATGTTTTAGACTGGTATTAATAGTTCGAATTGAGTAACTAACTAGCATTGTGTACGGTTATAGTTCGGTTGCCAACGCTGCTTGTGTTGGTAGCACTGCGATCGGTATTGATGGGTGTAAAGCGTATTGATTAAGCTTTTGTATTGAGAATGTGTGTATGCAGTAGCTGTTGGAGGTTGGTAGTATTGTGGAACTTAACTGTCTGATATTTTTGAATAATGAAAATGGAACTCTACTTTTTTAACGTTGGCTGACAAAGTTATCATTGATGTAAGGATTGTAAATATAAACTTTAAGTCTTGATCGACGTACAGAACGTAAGAATTAAGGTAGCGATTTTAGAATGAGCATGAAAACTTTAACGTGTTTTGAATGAACAGAAGGTTATTCACATATTACAAGAACACACAATACACCTGGATTACAAAGAAAGCAAACATAAAACCCTAAAATTACCGATATGAAATTAATACATCATTCAGCCGCAGTACGAGTAATGATAGCTAATTTTATTGATGTTAACTTGCAATTTGAATACTCGCGTTTTGAGCAGATGTAATGACGGTAATGGCTGCCTATTAGTTTCGATAGCGACCACCGGCGGCGCCACGCGTGCTTTTCTTGAATACAGGATTTTTTTTAAAGGTTTTATTTCAGAATTTAGTTTATGTAGATTGATTAGTACAATTAGTTTTATATGAGATCAATTCTGGAATGGCTATTTTATGTACCTATCTGGTAAAGGCAAAGGATAAGGCGATCTCTCTAGACGTAAGATGAAATGAGTAGGCTTAAAGATGAAAATAATTATAAGTGTTCGTTTAAATAAACTCTTTTAAGCTAAACGAACTCTTTATAACTACTTTTGAATAAATCTTGCTGTGGTTATTATGAAGACCAATTTCAGTTATTTTTTATTCGGTCCATCCAAGTAGCTAATGATTTTTTATACTTTCGCTCAGTAATAGTCAAGAATACACAACTACCTTATAAAATAAGTCCATAATTTCTAGTTCTCAGTAAAATATTAAACTTTTCCACTAACGTTTTACGACTTCAACAAAGTATAGCGGGCAATTTAATCTTTAATTAAAATGAGCAGTTATTTCAAGTTTAAAAAACATAATTTATGCTGTAAATTAATAGGCTCTAAATGTCTAGATTATTGTGATTTCTTTGCACGGTAGCTGGTAGTAGACAAGTGTGGTATATCAAAACAATTTATTATACGGTATTTGCTACGGGCGTCAATAGCTTCTAAAAAAATATAAGAATTTCATTATAATTTCGATGATATTTTTTATTCAAACGTTGGCATTCTTATGTATAGATTTTATATTGCTTTAAATTATTTCAACATTGGTGATAAGAAGAGATACATACGTATTGAAGTCAAAGAACTTTTCATACACCACTCACGAAGATATAACATAAAATATCCAGGACTTTTATTTCATTGCAACTACTTCAAATTAACGCTCTAAACTTGCTAATACAACTTAAAACACGTAAAAAGTTTGCATTCTAACTACAATAAACCTGAGGCATATTATGTTTTGAAACGAACAACACTAACACTGAAAAAACACTCTACAACTAAAATAACAACAAATTTAATGACGCTTTTCTTTAACTCTACCTAAACTATGTTGTAGCAATCCAAAAAGACAATCGGAAGAAATTCCTCGACTCACTCATCGCTCAATCAATGAACTGAAACGCATCGGCCGAGATTAAGCCATTTCATCGGTGCCCGAGGAGAGATCGTATCTAGAGCGTCCTGTTGTTCACTTATTTCGATACATAACCCCTTATTATGGATTAGAGTCGCTCAGCTAAACTGACGGTCTACATTCCCCGGTAATCGTGGGATTTTTATGCTCATTAATGCTTCTTAAAGCCTTTTACAAGTTTTGTAGAGTTCGGAAATTTTATTCTATGGAAATAGGCAGGCTGGATTTGTCTTACATATTTTTCTTTATGTGTAAGACTTAAATCAATTTCAATTTTAAATCTTGTTTCAAAGTAACAAAACGTGAATTTTGTTGAAGAAATTCGGTTGTATACTCATTCAATCTCAAAAGCTCTTTTAAGCTTCATATTTAAGCGAGCGTCAGCGCCTGGCGGCAAAATATCAAAAATCATTTTAGCCTTCCATTTTTGCTTTACAAAACAAAACGGGCACAATCCCCGTCCATCTGATTAACCTACATACACCTATCATCATGATTTATACCTTCAATCGTCTGTCTGTTACAAATCTGAGCCCTTTAAGCCTTATCAAAAAGATCCGAAAGGAAATTTATACCAACACCAAAAGGTCGTCAACCAAGCGAATTTGGTCTCTGTGCTAAGTGTTTTAAAGTATACATGTGTTGAATTGATAAGTTTGTAAAGTAGATGAGAGAAGCTGTGTCGAATTGGTAGGAAATCGGGCTTAGTGTCAACAGTTAACGGCGATCCTGGTAAATGGGGATAGAGTGGTACAATGAAAGGGATCGCTTTGTTCTTGGGTGAGAGTTACACGCGCATTCTGGCTAACTCGAAGAATGAAAGGTTGACACGGTAACCATTGTAATGCCCGGCGTAGAGTTTCCGCGGTGTCCCGGAGATTGTTTGTTTTTGATGGTTTTTTGGAAAGATTCGTTTTATGAGGTACTTTAGGTTATTCCTCACTTTTTAGTATGTACTTATTTTATTTCCTTCTTACTTACTTACTATGGATTACATAAAACGCTTTATGAGACTAAAACGCTATTTATTAAAGTTCGGTATCAGCTGGTAGAGCCTTATACCCGTCCATTTTGTATCCCCAGTCGTCCCGCCAGCTGAGGTCTAGGCACCACCCACGACATTCCAATAAGCCTCAGCACAACAGCGAAACACATCAGAACCGTATCCAGTGACCCCAACAAAGGCTTACTAATTGCCTCGCGATCTCTCGGTGAAATTAATCAATCGTAGCTGACTGTGTACCTGCCTAATATAAACTTCGCGGGCGGCTCACTTTGAAGTCGCGCGCTCTCCAATTAGCGCTCACCGCCGCCTTTGGCGTTCGCCGCCTGCTTTGAGTCGGCCGCCGTCCTGCGTCTCGCTCTAGCGCCCGCGCTCTCGCTCGCACACCCCTCCCGTCAGCCGGTGCCATTTCGTTTTAAAGTTCTTGTTTTAAAAGCCTATAGACTGACTTGAGGTTAGGTTTTAAGGTTTTGACACGGCATACGAGATTACTGAACGTTTTATGTATGTTTGTGATGTAGCCGCATATATATTATGTTGTCTTTGTTGTTTTATAGTTCCTACCTTAGATAATACTGTCAAGACGTCTAGTACATTCGGTAACAAAAATCTCCATGTGCTACCTTTTAATTTACTGCTAATGAATTGCGAATAATTCGTGAACTTTAATGCAAAGCTGGTGTCATACTTGGCTTTAAAATATCGGCGGTTTAAAAAGAAAGGTCGATTATATCGATATAAAACCTCTTCTTTATTAATCCTGTCTTAAAGACTATTGAACCTCCTTGGACCAAACTTTTCTCGATTCCCTTTAATATTACCATCCGGAAACAAACAATTTCTTCAATTATAACGCAATAAAACCGAATAGAAAACTAATACGTATCTTTATGAATGGGTAGAGTGTGCGACGTGTAGGGCCGCGGGTCTAGGTTCGATTCCCGATCCAATCTTGTTGTTTCACATCACCAAGACGAATCACAAACGTGTGTGGCGATTAGTTTCGGGACCTTCTAATGCCTTAGAACGGCCGTTACGAGGTTTGAGAACATTTTAAAACTCATTTGTTTGATATTTTATTGTGTGTGACTCTGCCTAGTCCCTTTAGAGCCTTCAAGGATATCGGCTGGGGTTTAGTTCAGGATTTAATTTTAATAACTTTATTTTGAATGATGTAAGTGATTGGTTTAATTGATTATTATGTATTACACTAGATTGAGAAGAAACATTAGACAATTTGGACGTCAATAGGTTATCCAGGAATGATAGCCTAATTTAAAAGGTTTTGTATAGTTTCCTAGTGTAAATTAATTCCTATATTAGGTAATTACTTTTAATAAACATTTTAGTGCAAGAATATAAGAAAAGTCAGTTTTCACACCTAGAAAAATGTTATTTTAAACTCATTGAAAAGTTTTTCATTTATAATTCATCGAAAGTAAAGTGCTCTATTTTGAAGCAGCTAAG
Organism: Trichoplusia ni; assembly: GCF_003590095.1. Classification (NCBI taxonomy): domain Eukaryota; kingdom Metazoa; phylum Arthropoda; class Insecta; order Lepidoptera; family Noctuidae; genus Trichoplusia; species Trichoplusia ni. The sequence goes on from NC_039483.1 coordinate 1,204,374, forward strand.
ATTGAATAATAGAAGTACGATTTATTATCTTTTTGGTAGATTCAACTGTCTTTCAAAGTTTTCAAATATTAAGTAAGTATTATATATATGCCAGTAGTATGCCATAGTCCCTAATCACAGTCTTTAAGATACTCCGTTGTACTCCAACCTTTTTTTATATTCGTTAAAACACAACTTGCAGTACACTTTAGAGTCCCCGCCGACGGCGTCAAAGTCAGGACCCAGGGTCATTCAAGTTTCCTTCACTCTGAATGTCGATTAGAATTCTCGAAAACTCATGTTTCTTGTAATAAATTCAAATTGTTTTCATGTTTGAGCATTGGTTATGGCAATTCTGGTCTAGTAGGGAAACTGCAGTATGTAAATACGTATTAGAAAGTTAGTTCTAACGACCCGGCGCTAATTATTCACTGTTTCTGTTGCGAACTTATTTTATTGTTTAAACTAACATAAAGTATACAATATATTGTGACGTTTTGTTCAGATTGTCACATCGTAAATCACGATATTGTATATCTTTGTGAGTACTTATATATTTGAAAATAATTCCGTCAACAATTTCGAGTCTTTTACACTAGCTTACAAAGCTCTTAAACGTTTGAAAACAAAAACTTTACTTCATTTAATAATTTCGATGTATTTTTTTTTTATAAAGTTGTCATCTAATATATAAAGTTAAAAATAAAAATTCTCAGCTCTAAATTTTGTAACTAAGATTTTGTTCAAAGTTTCATACTTCTTCTGTAATTATTCTTCAATATCTAAAATTATGTTTCTAAAATAGACTCCTATTGCTCCTCCAGTAAATATATAAAAATAGCAAAATCAAAAAGCTTTCATACAGTTTCTCTTCGTTATTAAGACTATAAAAGACCAATCGCTTGATTTCATGAGTAATAAGCTTAAAGTAGCAATAACAGGTCAAATGACCGTTTACTCAACTGAAGGAGGTTATAAGCGCTATATTTAGTAAATGGGAATACATTCAAGTTTTATTTTAGTCCAGTGCAAAATAATTTCAAGCATAATCAGTTGTTATTAGCAAAAAACGGAAATAACAACTTAAATACTTGAAATAGAAAAAAAACCATAAGATTTTGTAAGTAGGTGCTGAAGCATAAGTGGTATTTATAATTAGGATAAATATAATAGGTTTATAAGTAAGATTTTTAAAATTCAATTGTGGACTACATGTTCCCTTACGATATTTTCAACGGAATCCATTGAAAACCATTTATTTAGTAGGCTCATAAATTACAAACAAAACTTTAATACAAACGGCAAGAATGCAGCTCCATTTATAGTTGTCAATTTAGAATAGCCTTGTTCAAAATAAAGAACGAAACCGTTTGAGTTTAATGCTAAAAACAAATCGCGAACGAACACAATATTAAACTCACAGCTACAGGGCCCACCCGCGCCCACATAAATCATACCACTATCACTTTTATTTTGCATAAATAAAACTAAATTATAACAGCCCTTTGCACCGACCAGTAGCCGACAGATAATATTGTAACCAATAACAGAAATAAATAAAAAAAAACGTGTAAACGCTGAGAGAAAAAAAGGATGTATATCAAAGCAGTGCCGCGGTCACGTAGAGCGTTATGACGAACAGCGGGAGTCAGTGCCTCTGCCTGGCGAGAAATTAAAAAAAACAGCGCTCGATTAAAAACCAAATGGAATCGAATAGATTTACGAGATTTTGAATCGATAAAAAGTAGAACGAATTCGCTAATCTTTGTCAGATGGTCTTAAACTGTACGTTAATCCTAATTGCGATTGTAATTTATTGGTATGTTCCATTAACCTATTAACAATAAAAATTTATAAGCAATGCTATAAATGTCTCCTAACTCACTGCTACCGCGTAAAAATTATGTTTATTCGCGGTCGCGATTAAACATAATTTTTACTATAAAGATGCACCATCAAATTTAACGTAACTGTTATTTACGACAGAATCTTAACCGGTTTTCGTAATACGGTGGTTAAATTAAACCCAAATAGAAACAACTAGTCAATAGTTATGCTAAGACGTTACAATCACCTATTGAAGAAAACTTTCGATTTTACAAATATTCTGTTATAACTAAACGCTTAGACCTACCACCTTCTCCAAACATCAGACTGTCGCTAAAGTAAGAAAGAGACGTCGCTCTACATTGTGTAGCGCGCTGTTCCGCTTGAACATTTGCAACAATCTTGCTTGTAGAGGATAGTAGGCCTCAGGTCAGAGTGTATTCAAAGAGTTCCATTGCTCTATGCCGGCTCTCCATTCACTGGATCGATTTATAACAATCGGATTGAACTTATCGATTGAATAATTCCGTTTATATGTACATAATAATATGTTCTACAGGAATATAACTCTACGCCTGTTTTGCAGTTTTAATTCTACTTGAAGAAGTTTTTATTTAGAAATTAATATTTGAACTGTCAATATTATAACGCAGACCTAACATTGTTCTTATTTTCTTATAAATGTCACAATATTTTTACGAACTAAAATTCTATCTGTATAAAATTGTAGAGTCAAAACCTGGTTGAAAAATACAAAACAAATTAACAACAATATTTGTTTAAAGCGCTTATTTATTTATACAACTTATAGATTGACTATATGAAAATGTAGAGTCAAAACTTCGTATAAAAATATAGGTACAAAATCAAAAGCGACCTCTCAATGTTACCCTAATAGGTCTTTAAGAACCTCTTAAAGTTGAGTATTATTCACGTAGAACTTATTTTCTCATTGAAGCGCAAGCCGGCGGCTTCCATGACACCTCTGTCAGGCATTCACTGGCCGCGCCGGCGCACCGATGACGGTACACAATTTCATGTAACAATATAAGCTATAAAACGCACATTGTGCTTATTAATGCTTACTATAAAATGCTTTACTTGTATAGAACTTAGTATTTAGATTTAAAACACATTGCATTTTTGTATTTTTTTTTGTTATTTGCTATTGAACTTTAGCAATTCAAAGTGAAGCGACAGAAACTGGGTGTCTTTATTAAAATTACAGAAAGAAGTTTTTAATCGAAATAAAATTACACCCCGCAAAAATATCACTAACGAACTTATCACAAATCTCTGTAAACCGTCTTAAAATTTATGTCAATTAAAGATACCATCTGAACTTCGATTAATAAAATGGACACCTAACGCCTAATAACAAAAAAGGGCGTATTAAGCAATTAGAATATTTCAAAACAGCATTCCATGGTCCTTCCGTGCGCCGGAGAGGTCTTTGTGAAACGCCGCGGCCATTAAAGTGCGATTAAGTCGACCGAGTCCGGGCTCGCCCCGAGACTCACTGGCACCTACTTTCGATTTTACAACTGTCTAAAATCCGAAGCCAACACCTGATGTACCGTAGTCAATGTCGACGCGGAACTGGATAGATCGAGATGAGTAATATCGGTGCAACTGTACTTATCACATATTGAATTTTATCGTAAAAGTGATTTTGAGGATGGTCAAAAAAGGTAAGGTTTTATTGTGCGGTATCAACAAACAGACAAAGAGTGCGATCATCTTAGTTACATAAATCTTTTCGAAAAAGTTCTAGTTAAGACACAATTAAAAGTAAAACGTTTCCATCTCTCTAGACCAAAGTCGTTAAGCAACATTCTAACAAGTGTATCTTCAAATGTCTAACTACACCGTAAATAATGGAGAAAAGAATTGTGCTAAACTACGAAAGCATTGTTGTAAGACGATTAAAATCATATAAACTCTGAGTACCATTAGAAGAACAAGAAAAGACTCTTATTAACGTGAATACCGGTATAATTCACAATAGTGTTCGCGGCTTTATAATAAAACGCGTAACATCACGGTATTTGAGACAACGCGTGGCGAGTCAGCCACACTCACTCTGTAGCTAATGTCCTAAACATTCTGATGAATGATGAAATGCTAGAGATTAGCAACACGGAAGCGAGCCAACCTATGACGTCATAATGTGCGTAAACGTATTCACTGACATTTCTTTTTTTTCTTTAGAGCCAAATTATTTTGTGCCAGTATGAATTTGGTCAGCGACGCTATGTAACCTTTTTGTCTGCGGCAAAATTAAGTTATCAAGTTAATGCGTGAGTGTGATGTATGTATATAGCTGCCTCTACTTAAGTACTTAGCACTTACTGCCAATAAATTTGAAGTTTTATTCCTAAAGCAAGTTTCTGCGGCATTTTCGCTGCATACTTATTAAGGTTACTGCAAAATACATGACAGTTAATGCCAACAGTTGCGGCCGACGATTTTCACTCCCAAACTCAGTCCAAAAGTCTTATAAACGATTTTTATTTACGATAACCACATTAACGTATTATATCTACATATGTGATATAAAACAGGTTGTCAATAATAATCTGTGCGCGTCAAATCGGATCTCCGGCATTAATTTAATGAAATTAGCATACTTATAAGAAGTTGTAGCTTTTGCAACACACTTCAAAGCCGCCGGGCACTCATTAAGTCACGTTAATACGACTATTTATGACGTCATCCTCATCATTTATAGCGCATCATGGCTACTTACGAAAATGATATTAACTAGTCCCGACAAAATGGATTTTTGTTGAAAAACTTATTAGTGTTTTGGTACGATAAAAAGTGAGGGATTTATAATTCAATTTTTTATTTCTATCGAACTTTTAGTTTTTGTTGATGGCCAGTTATGTGTAATTACTCGCGGTTCCAACTGCATTCTCGGTTTAGATTATAAAATTTAATAGATAATTATGTAAATTACATGTACGTATTTAAGATTTAAATTATGTTATAACTACTGGTATTGGAAACGGTATCGTAGCTACTGATTAGAGGCTACACGTTTTAAAATATTGACTTTGTTTTCTAATTAATATACATAGTTGTGTGAGCTAGATGAACTTTAGCATTTTAAAATAAAAACATTAATCTTTAGGTGAGTCAATGAGAACAATTAGTATTTTTTGTTTTATTTTTCGCACATCTTTTTTAATATATATATAATCGTATAAATATTGGTCTTTCAAGGCGTCTTGAGAGTTCAATTCTTGCATTTTTGCAACACACTACAATGTAAACATTTGAAAATAATGCATTTTGAATACATAACTGTATTGATCTTGACCATCTCTTCATAATCCTTGTCGACAGCTGAATTGATACATTGTCAATCGACCTAACCAAGAGATTTTTCGCTCTATTACTAAGCTCTTGGTAATTATTGTTTCAAAGCAATAATGATTGATAAATTAATTTTCTCTTCATTGAATTTTATGGGAAAGATTCTATTCTATGAAAATCTTTAAGCTAATTTATTTTTTAAACTTATTGGTGACATTCTGATGGCGTTATGACCGATCAATTAATAGCCGAAAGGGTATTAAAATGTAAATTTGAAACGAATTATGATAATTATTTGCAAATTAACACATTTCAATGCAAGTATGATATTTGGATACAATTTATATGCCATTAATTATAATCAATTTATAAAAAGGTTTATCTAATTTTAAACTTCGTGTCGTGTGATAAAAAAACAAGATTTGTAAAACTGTTGTATTATACGAGGTTTTATGTTAGATGCTATATTCGTCACTATAGAAACACAGTTAACGATTGAAGCTACCTTAAATAAATGTTTTTATTTTTTAATTTAATGTCAAATCGACGACTGTAACTTTTAGTTTTAGCTTTTGATAGACGTCAAAGCCGTCATAAACGTAAACAAGACATATAAGTGTTTTGTGTTCAAGGGTTAATTTTTAGTTTTTACAAGGGTTTATTTGACGCCAATACTGTGCCAAAAAAAGGCCATAGAAAACAACACTATACTAGAAACTGGAAAGCTCAATCAATCAAAGAACACTAATTGAATTCTCCTAAATATCTGAATGTAGTCTAACTTTCAAGTCATTTAAAAACTTACTAGTTGAACTTGATTCGTATCTAAGTGGTATAATTATTTAATTTTACGGCTTTCTGATTCCGGATTCCTTAACATCAAAATAGTTATAACTAAAACCATTTAAACTGTGTCGGAGATTCAATCACTGGCTGTTTTAAATTTTGTTTTGACACTTCCGTAGGCAGGGGGTCTGCTATCAGATCTTAAGCTGTAGCTATTGTGGAAGCGAGATGGCAAGATTTAGAGTGTATAGCGGTGTCCCTCTTCCACACTGTTTAACTTAGAGAGATGTTGATAGGCCCCGAAAATAGTGTGTAAGATAGTGAATATAATTTGTTAAAGAAAAACGTTTCTCGCGTAATTTTTGTGGGAAGAATCGAAATTCGAGTCCGGTATTAAATTTATTTTTTCCATTTGTTCAATTTTATACTTAATAGTATTTATTATTAGTAATATTTTTATTCTTTCATAATATTCTGATGTGGTTTTACAGTGAACATAATTCTACACCATAAGACAGTTAGAAAGCGACTACATATCGTGTGGCGGTCACAGATAATATTAATGATGGTGATTAGAACCTCCATGGCTTGTTGTGTTAATTTAATTGCTTGCTAATGGCCAGTTATTCGCGATATTAAGATACGTGATAACTTTCAACTTGTTTTTTTTATGTTGCGTCCCAATTGATTTCCTTGCCTTGTTGTGTGTGATTGGTGTTTCCGTTAAATTATAGTATTACGTGTTAAAAAATTTGGCAGCATATTTATTGCTTAATAAAAATGTATGACTATCTTTTAATTATCATTAACAGAATGTCTTAGATGAATAAAAAACTCTTTTTACACATTATATGAGTACAGGATTTGACAAATACAAATAGTTACACGATGCCACACTTGGCGCTGTTATCGCAAAGAGTGATCTTCTAAAGACAACCTTTAGACGGATTTTGTAAAAGAAAGAAAGGCTGTGTATTCTTGAAAATAGTGCAGGTGGTAATCAGTGTTACCATTTAGAAGCAAACTAAGTACGTTTTGTACGAAATTTAACAGACAAAATCATTACAAGTCAACAGTTTTAAAAATACATTATCTCACCTCAACTTTCACCAAAAAACGACTTTAAAGTTCATGATAAAAACACCTATTAAAGTTTTCACAGGTATGACATGACAACTGTATAATTTAAAGCTTATATTTGGACTGTGCGAGAAATATCGCAAAAAATAATATACATTGCTGGCAATGATGTACAACTTTTGATACTAGAGCTAAACAGCGCCGCAATGTACTGCATGTGACTTAATCGATCTCATACTGTCCGAATGATCCTTTATAATAACGGATTAAATTCGTCCCTTACTAAGAGATTAACTGTGGTGTTAAAGAGTGTATCATTCATTGCTGTTTATGCTAAGTCTGTGAATGATTGTGTTTATATTTGGCACGCATTGTATAGCGTAATGGTCAATTGTCGATGGAGCTATTTAAGCTCAATCTGTGTTGTAGGGTGCGCCACTGGCTACACGACACTGTACAAAGACACTGGCCGTTTAGCGTGACTGCGTGCTGTTAGTGTTGTGGTACAAGTTTGAAACAAGGTGGATTTCGAAATGACTGGTTTCAACAATTTAGTAGTTGAAAAATACACATTTTGTCTTGGGAAAAGTTTACAGTTTATTTTGATTTGTCAAGTTTTGACATTTAAAATAATGCGAAGATGCTTTCGCACATTTTGAAGTTATTACTTTGTGAAATTAAAATGAATTACCTACATGAAAAACAATTAACGAAAGCTGGTATTCTTTTTTAGATAATAAATTATTAAATTAGTTTCTTACCGAGTTACGTTTAGTTACGTTAAGTTTTCTAAACACTATAAGGAAGTATTTAACCGGAAAGTTTAAATATCACAAGTAGTTAAACAACTATTTAACATTTAAGGTCTTAAAAGCTAAAGAACCAACGATGCCTTAAACTGCAAATTGAATTACCGAGTTCTACTTCTTAACCTCGATATTTAATAACTTTTGTAATTAAACATTTTAGTTTTATGGTAAATCAATTAATATTTTATTACTATTTGATATGGGAGTAACACTAAGGTATTGGAAATTTTGCAAATTAATGTACCGTGGTTGCGGTGGTACGGTAATAACGTAAACTTTATCTGCGCGATGAGATGCGAGTTTGATTCCCGTTTGACGCAAACTACAATAAAAAATGGAATATCATAGGAATTAAAATCCCTAAAGCAAAAGTATGAAACCTAGAAATAGCCCACAACCTTTCCCTTTACAAGTAAACCTTGTTAAAAAGGAAAATTACTTTGAATTGACTACTTACACAGTACGGAGAAACGATTCGAACGGACTTTTCTTCAATTATCCAATTTTGTAGTTTATCTGCAACTACTAGTGTAATTACATCGTTAGCTTACTTTAATGAGGCGGCCTCGGGCAACGAATCATGATCTGTGCACTAGATCACTTAACAACTCACATACTTAAACTTACAGGTCATGTCAACTTTAAGACGGGCCCATAAGGGTGATTTTCGCTTGTTTCTTTGATAAGTTAAGTTGGTTTTTCATAATATTAGTAGCTGTAGATAATCTAGTTCTTATTGTAATTTGCTTAAAGAGGATTTTAGTTGGACATGAGTTGAGGATTCCGGTCTCACGGGTGTAAAGTGCGTTTTCTTTAGAATACATTGAAATATACTCTGGTATTTTCGAAATTATTCTACGAGAATCTTCTATTCTAATAAATATCTCGAAAATTGCCGCAAAAACCGAGGCTCTACATTTAAGTTTTCAATCTTAATTCATTTAATAACCAATTTTTTAATAAAATAACTTCCTTTAAATTTTACTTATTAAATATGGACGAACTTATATACATTACTAGCTGATGCCCGCGACTTCGTCCCAGTGGGTAGAAAATATAAGTTATGATTTATACCCGCCCTGTTTTTTTCACATTTTCCATTGTATCTTCACTCCTATTAGTCGCAGCGTGATGGTTCATAGCCTAAAGCCTTCCTCGATGAATGGTCTATTGAACCCAAAAATAATTTTTCAATTTGGACCAGTAGTTCCTGAGATTTGCGCGTTCAAACAAACAAACTCTTCAGCTTTATATATTAGTATATAGATTTTAACAATCTATTATTTTGATCAAATAAACTATTCCTTTTAGTACAGCCTCGCTTTACTAAATTCAGCAATAGAGAACAAAAACTTAACAATTAAAACAAACCTACAATACTTACAGACTAACTTAACTTACTCATTTTATACACATGTTAGTTACGCCTAACCTATGTTAGTTCACACAGTCAAAAGGTGAATATGTTAAGGAGATATTCACAACACACAATATTGCTAAGTGGCCTAGCGTGTACCGTTTATGTCTTAAACAGTTAAAACTCTACAATAATAACTATAATCTTCGCAGGGATTGTTTTAAGTAGAATCTTTACGTTCGAGTTGTGTGTGACTAGACCTGTAGCCTGTAAGTATAAGCGAGACGAAGCTACGTGGAATATATAGCGCCATCTCGCTTTCATGACAGACATACTCTTGCCTTCGGAGATAAGAGGTTATAGTAGCTAAGGTAGAAGCACGATTTATTATTATTTAAACTCGTGATAATTAAATGTTTATGGAAAATGTCAGTTTTATCTTGGTTGCTCATACAATAAGAATTTCAAGCCCTATAACGAATTTGTAGAGTCAATCGTAATTCGAAAACTAATCATTGTAAGGAAAAGTTTGTCTATGGTTTATCTATATCTACATATAACGGTCATCATGTGTTCAAACAAACGGTGTTACCAGATCCTAAAATAATACTTACTAATAAAAAAAATGTCTTTGCCTGCTTACAAAGAAAATTAAAAGCTACTTTTCTGTTCTAAATACACCTACTACACTTAACTCCATATCGGTACACGCCCGTTTAATGTCATGTCGGCTTCTTAACTTAAAAATATAATATTACCGGCCGAGGTCATATTAATTACATGATTACCGTCGGGGCCCGATAAAAATATGACCAGCCTTATCCAATTACTTGTAGACCGTATAATTGTAAGGTAATTTATATTTCGCATGTAATTCGGCCGTAAGGTGTATTGCCTAGTGTTGCCATGTGGAAAATAGATTGTTCCGCACACCTATTACGCTTAGTACGATTAATTGCATGTAAATAGGTGCATCTTTAATCGGCAATCTAAAAATACCCACGAAAATCCCACAAGCCACAAAACAAAACAACATCAGACATTTTATTTGAAGTTTGCTTGACAGTTGTCTATGATGTAACTCTGTCAAAACAAATGTAATAGAAACATGGATATGTTAATTAAATAAATACATGCGTAAATGATTAATATTGTATTGCTAATAACATTTACGTAAAAGGTAGGACGTGTAGTTAATTCTAAGAATTTATATGTTGTTAAAAGTACGCAAATCTTGAATGAATGAGTAGTTAAAACATATCGTTGCATACTAATTGGCTATTTTTGACGTGTTAGCATCCTCCTTACGCCAAACTCCTGGCCCAATATTGAGGAAATTTAGCATGGATATAACTAAGATCGAGGACCGAATTATTAAAAACGCTTCATATTTATGAAAAAGTAAGCATTAACTTCGACTGAACAATTGTAGCATTATCAGTTTTATTGTATGTATTAGATTAATGATCAAATTATTGTCTTTACAATGTAATAGAATTACACAGAAAAGCCTTTATAATGTTACGTAAATTAGTATGAAATAAAATACAAAGTTCTAATAAGGAGTGGTTAAAAAACAATCCATATATAAAAACAATTTTATTTATTCTTAATTACCTAATTAATATCCACAATCCTCGGTATTAACGACAAACATTATTGCAAACATAAATTCATGTAACACATACATTGTAAACCTACAAGGAAAGTTAGCTTCAGTTTTTGTACTTGAACAGCAATGTACGTTGTATTAGCCAATAGATTCGCGTGTCCATGTCACATAAGTTTTAATAATAAAGATGGCTGACAACCAACACGCACGCCTGGTAACAAGGGTTGTCATGAACTAGATTTTAATTTCCCTTTTTTTTAAACAATGTTAAACGTTTGAAGTTTTTTATGTTGTTTTTATTACAACTTGTTAACACTACGCTGTGACAGCTAAGTCTTGTTATTTTTTGTAAATTATTAATACATTAATGTTTTCGTTACCATAAACTGTAACTTTTAACTCAACAATTATTTCATTGAACATTATTTTATACGTCCTTTCCGTAGCAACATTTGGGTTGTATTTGCGAATTTTGATAATTAATTTAGTTAAGTCTGGTAACCCTGATCTTTATACGGGTTCGTAACTAACCCAATTATTCGAAATAGTATTACGTGTAAGTAAAGATGCGAGTTAACGATACACCCCGTTTGTAAAGGTTACCAGTTTTGCATAAATTACATGTGCTTGAGACACGTGCGCGTTTTATAGGGCGAAGCGGTTTCAAGAGAATTTGTAATGGATCTGTTATAATAGCTAAAGAGGATTAAAACTATACTTTATGATTACTTACTGGTTCTTTCAATTGTGCATAAAAATATCCTCCATTTTACAAACTGCTTTAATTATTCAACGATATTAAAGAATGAATTATGAACACACAACTTTCACAAGAGTTGAAGAAAAATAATTCCTCTGAAAACCTTAATTTATATATTATTAAACAGAAAAGAAAATCTCCCAAATATAATTTGAATTATTCCATTCGTTCTGTTTTCGAATCATGAAATTAAAATACCAGAACTCAAATATGTTTGAATTCAAATGGAATTCTGGCAATTAACATTTAAAATTCGAAAAACGAATAAACTTAATTCAAACCAAACTCCTATTCCCTGATCCATAGACAACCGCTATTTTCTTCAGCTTACGGCAAACGTAAGGGTTGATATGAATACGTATCGAGTTTACATCTCATTACAAGTCCGTACGAAGTTGTTCCTTCATTACACACGTACTAATTGTTGCGGAGTATTCTTACACGATGTTTATACCGGCTTTTTATACCTGCTATTATATTCTGTTATTGGATTATTATGGAATGTAAGACGCAAAGATATTATGGAAAAATATAGGATTTTATTTTATTTTTTTGCTCTTTGTAGTAAGTTAACGATTCGGAAAATTAAAAGGGAATTAGATATGATACCTTTTTGAATTATGTTGTACTATTTTCTTCTTTATTTTTTTTCAGTAGATAATTATACAACGAAACTCCTTAAGGTTTACGCACTGTATCATTTCCACCGGACGGAAAATATAGGTAAAACTTTAAAATGTATTCAAAATGTCAAAAAAAGATTTGATATGCATTTTAGGTACCGTCCCGGTCATTTTTTTCGGCTTGGAGACCAAATTTTTTTTTACCCAAAACTACGGGCTTTATTTCACATATTCCAAATAAAGAACAGTTTCAAAATCCAAAACCAAATATCAGCTCCAATACAATAAAAAACAAAAACCTCCTTGCGATTCTAAATTCAAAGCGTTCAGCAATTGGCATCGAAAGGCACAGGCACACACATCTCCGGCCACACGCGGGTCACGGGGTTGGGTTACCAATTTGCCGGTAGAACAAGATGTTCCATCATTAAACGCGGCAAATAGCTCTTTATTATCGATGTACTCTTTGCTTTTAGCCGCGTCTGTTCGAGATGAATTTTCAAGATATTATATGTAAATGTGCTTTTAGATTATTTTTGCTGTATGTTTTCGTTTTCTTTCTTCAGTAAATTGTTTGGGTATTGATTTTTTGGGGAAATAAGTTCGTAAAAAAATCTTAAAAATATTTTATTTTTTAGGTAGATAAACGCTCAACCAATGTCGTGTCAATTAAAGCTTATATTAATTAATATAATTTCGCGCTTAATCTCACTAGGTAACACCTACCTGTAATAATAGTTTTATGCTGGAAAAATAAATAAATATTATTTAATCTGGAACGCTCACATAAGTGCCTAAAATTATTAACTACATAAAAGGAATTGATTAAGCCATCGAATATGTGCGACAATAAACTTTTTAAAATGATAATAAAACGCCAAAAAAGTCGGTCCAATGTCATCAGAAAAAGCCATTGCATGTTAAACTTCTTGGTATACCGCCTGTGTGGTCGTGACCTTTATTTTTTTTTTAAAGTAAACATACTTGTGCAATAAAGGCATTGTCTTGACATCCAAACTTTTTTTACTTTTTGCATAATGCAGTGGGTGGTATGTTTATAAAGGTTAGATTTATTAGCCAGTTGTTTTAGGCAAGTTGTGTCAATTTTGACAATATTGTAGAGTCAAGTAGCAACAAAAACACTGCTTAAAGTTACGCTTTATTCAACAGATGTAATATTAAGTAGGTATTATATATAATACGAAAATTAAAGCTTTCCCTAATTTCCGATCGTAATAGCATTTTTATATTCCAAACTGATACACTTCTCACTTACGACTCGTAAATCAATTTACGTAACACAATAATAGTTCAATAAATCAAATAATGGCCATTACATAAAGATCAAGGCAGTACCTCCATGCGGGCGGGTGGATAAAAAGACCGCTTATCAGAACTACCACTTAGTAATATTTCATAACATGATGGCAACATCGGCGTCTGTTTAGTGTTGCCTCATTGCACGTCTGTCAAAATATTGGCGCCAACACACAGCAAAAAGTGGCGGGAAAAAATTATCAACCTTTTTTTGGCGTTTCAAGTGTTTGCAAAAAAAGGTTATGAAGTTGCCTTTTGGCTTTTTTGAATAGACTTTAAGTTGAGAGATTTATTTCGTTACGTTTAATACGAGTATGAAGAAGAAACTTTGTAAAAACAATGTCTGAAAATGAATATTCGACATAGCTTCTTTTTGCATCGTTATGTTAACGTAAAAGGAGTTCACTGTAGTCAACTGTATGAAACGGCATTTTATTGGCGGAGGACTGAAAATCGGCTTTAAGCATTTTTCTTTAAGAATCAGACAGGGCCTGTGTTTACTTTTATGAGTTTTACGTCTATATTTTTTAATATAGTTTATTTGAAATATCCCATCTACCGTAGCAAAGCAACATCATAAAAATATATAAGTATATTCGATTAATCTACAATAGAAGCTCATTTAATCCTTCACAAGGTATCTTCAGATTTATTACGCCATTAATTACGTTGGAAACGAAGCTACTAAGAGATAATTTCATTTTAACGGCCTCAATTTGCTAATAACCACAGCTCATTCATTACGGCTTGGTTCAGCAACGTCATAGTGTTTTGTTTCCATTTTATGAAGAATCATCACCGGTGAATGAGTAAGAAATGAGAATTTTTTAAAACCCCGTATTAATGTCGAATCACCGTCGCGATTGCTTTCGATATTTTTAAATTAGGAACGTTCGCCGGCGCCCTTGTTCTAGCTCACTCGCTAATGAAGATTTCGTATGCGGCCGTCCTTTTTTGTCAGCCATATCTGTTTGTTTTGAACTCACCATCAATTTATTTTCGAGTTTTAAATTAGGTGTGTGTAGCACCGGGCTGTTGCCGTCTCGGCTGGCGCGCGGCGGCGGCATCGCGGCGTCCCGCTCGCGCGCGTCGCCTCAGTTTGTTTTATGCGTGACGCGCCCCGCCCCTACTTGGTCGGCGGCACGGGCGGCTGCTTTGACCGGTAGCACTGCAACTCGTTATCTGTTTTTTCTTTCGGGCGGTGTGTGTCCGGCCTAATATTTGTGTAGGACGTTGAAAAAGTCGTTTTGTGTACAGTGGGAGGGCACAATGTGTTGTTGTTCCGTTTATTGCCGCTGTGCCGCTTGCTGCTGCCGCGTTAATCAGCCAATATACGCATCGGTTGGTCGGCAACATCTGAGGAGCCTTAAAGGCCCGCATAAATTTTTATTATTCAGATTACCTTAAAGTGTAAGTGGTTGTATAGACGCATTCAATTCTTATTATATTGCTCAATAGCTTGCAAGAAGCTAAGCTTTCTGACGAGTATTTTTCACATGACATGTTTATTCATTGTATGAGATTAAAATAAATTTCTCCTTGAATAATTTTCGTTCTAATTTTCTCTCATTATTTATGTCCCACCCACCAATACGTTGTGATGTAAAGAACGCACGACAACCAGAGGGCACTTTGTCCTCGTTTCGTTGTTTTCAGCTGAAATATAGCTGCTAATGAGGGCTAGTTCGTAATTCCAGTGATTTGTCGCGATGTCGTGCGGGCGCGCGGTTAGACGCGCGATCGGACGCGCGATACCGCGGCACGCGACCGCTCGACGGCGAAACGGCACGTAACCACCCTAATCGTGCCCCCGATTTGATTGTGCACGGAACTAATTCTTATTTGGTTTTCACTGCAAATTAGTTTATGGTCGAAGGAAACGCAAATAAGTGCGTAAACGAGTTACAAGGAAATTTTGAAAAAAGTGGATAATGTTAATGATTACGTTAATACAAATGGTACTGTTCATTTAAACTGATTCTTTCTTTTGTTTCGTTTTACAAAGCTGGCAAAATACAAACAAAACATTTGCAACGAATTCGCAAAACATTTTAACAACACGACCATTCTAAAAAGTTCGTAATACAACAAAAACACGTCTTTATCTAATCTCAGTGTGAGAATTTAATTAATACTATCAACACTCGCGTCAATACATTTATTGAACAGAATTCAATTTTATGCACTTGTGAACAGAGCGAATCTGCAATATCATTTACACTTTAGCGAGCTTTACGATTGCAGCGCTTTACAATGCCGCTAATGCTTATACAAATAAACTGGGATGTGTAGGGTAGTCTTCAATGTATATGATGTTGAGAATTTGTTTTGTTAAGCTGTTGGTTTGATAGTAGCCCCTAATCTGTGCTAATGTTTGTAAGGGAAGGGTGATTCGGTACGCTTCAACACGATTGCTCTTTTTGTCAATTTTCATTTCGGCTGGGGACCGGTTTGCAATGTTTTTTGTTGTTTCTGGTTCATTTATTTAACATATTTTTTTATGTAATTAATGTTTATTCTGTTTGCATTGGGGGACGAAATGGAAATCATGTAAACGTTTGAGATTTAATTTTCTTTGACTCAGTACCTCTTTTACTAATGGAATAGAAGGAATAATAGAATAAAGATTTCGTGTCACAAATCAAAACGAATATTGTCTATTTATTACAATTAATAAGATATCTATTGTTTATCTACAGCACCTAATTTGAGGTTCTTAAAAAATTAGCCTCAGCTTAACAATTAGATAATTTCACAAACGTATACATAACAAAAAATCATACATTTACAAGTGCACCGTAATAGTCTTTATGCCAACAACATAACAATATAACAGCTAAATGGTCATCGAACATGCTCAAACAATTATAATAATATGAGTGCAGAATCAGTTTTGACATCTGTATGCGTGTTCTAGCGGCGATATTATCAAACATGGCTGCATTCGTATGTAATGGGCATATTAACAAATGTCATATTGTTACGTACTAGTGAAATCATTTAATGTATTGGATTGTTTGAAATCATGTCTAAATGATAGTATATTTAGAAACGCAAAACTGGAAAGACATTTTTGAGAAAAAAAAAATAAGTTTAGATATCTGCGAAAATTGAAAATGAATTCGTTTCCCAACTATTAATAAGGTTTACACTGCCTCACTATATCAATGCACAAAACTCACAGCCCATCAAAAAATAAACAATCGAACTTCCAAAACAAATTACATAATAGAAAACCATAACGCCAACAAAAGACGATCGCAATAAGGTCTTATAGACACCGAGTGCGTATAATAGTGAGAATACGAAGTAGTGGCTCGGAAAATGACAGAATAACGCGGCATTGTGCGGCTACACGCGATTGTTCGCGCGCGTCCAAGCGGCTTAATGCACCCGGTGTGCTCACAGCTTTATGGCCCTACTGAAATTCTTTGTGGAAACTTTGTCAATAGAGAATTTATTAATGTTATAAAATTTGAAGATTGTGTTTCGGCTTCTGAAATAGTTTTTGGTTGGTAGTGTAGCAAAATCGTTTATGTTTTAAAGGTGATCTATGATGTAATATAGGTACTTCACATAGTCGTAATACATATTGTAAAAATCAAGAGTTTGTGTTGGTTGGAAGTGTATAAAAATGTCTGCTTAAAGAATAAAGCTCCTATTACCAGTAGCTTTAAGACCACTGCTAATTGAGCGTAATTAAACCAGCAAAATATAGAAACTAGAATATAGCATGATTCTTATCTATCTATTTATACTAAAAGATTAACTCTGATAACGGATGAAAGCGAATATGAGTGCACGATGGATACAAACGCATTAATTTGACACTATCTTGTTTACATCTCGGTCTTTTGAGCCAACTGTTTGTCATATGTCACTAGCAATTAATGACGGGAATTATACCAGACTTGTAGCTGTCAAATTATATCAAGAGCATAGACAATCTCGTACAGTGAATGAATGGGGATGAATCATTTGTGTCTGACGTCTGGGTCTCAATGACTGGTTAGATATAAAATGATGAATCTTAAACAAGGCCTTCTGACAGTTTTTTTTCCTATGTATGTAATAAACTTTCTTAAATATTCTGAAACGATTGCGCGACGTCACTACACAAAAATTATTCAAGTTCTTTTTGTGATGTTTTCCTTCACCGTTTGCCAGGAGTGTCTCAGAATAGTTACAAATTTAATCTGAATTTAAAAATCGTATTTTTTCTTTTAGATCAAATTTAAAAATTCTTCATAGAATCACAAGGCCATTGCAATATTTTTACAAATTATACGAAAAACATGGATTGAATAGCCCAATAGAAAAAAAACACCATAAATTCTCATCAGACCTCATCAAGTCGATGACCAGCCAATAAAAATCAGTTTTCATATGATTTACTCTCGATGTGTTAAACACGCACACTTGTGGAGCAATGTATCGTAAAATATGTTATTTGTCACACCTACACATGTGCGAGGGGGCACTTGATATGAACAATCATTCGCGCTAATTTTATTGCTACCCGCTGTGTAGAATATACTTTTATAATACACATCGTAAACACGTGTGTGCTATAATAAAACAAAAAGCGAACTGGGCTGATGACAGTGACAGTTCAGAAGAAAATGTTTTACCTAAGTTCTTTTTTCAAAAATTTGTTATAGATTTTTTAGATTATTAGATGTTTAAAAAAGATAGAAGCGGGAATTTTATTTGTATTCAGTTACTTATTTTAAATTGTAATAGAAATATTTGTTAGAATTCTCAATTACTCTTTAAGAGTATACATACAATTTAATTAAATGATAAAATACAGTATTGCATTATTTCAGTCTAAATTTAATTTATTTTCTCCTTTCTACTGAGATCCAATCTCGAATACATCAACAGATTGTGGAGCATTTGATCTTGCATTTAATTCTGATTCGAGTAATCTCGGTGAAACGGTCTCGATAGCTTAGTATCTCCTAAGGTTGGCAGTTATGCTGTCTGGGAATGCAAGATATTTGATTAAAGATTGTCAATTTTGAATACTTGGCGTAAAACGTGGTTATTACTTATTGTATTTTTATAGTGTTTGGGTGAGATCCTAAATCAAGTTTTATCAAGAACATATACCTGTAAATCTACCTTTTTCTTCGTCATATTAGACCTGTCAACTCTAAAAGCTAGCCAGATCGATAGCTCTTTAATAAGCCCTTGCCCGTCTAGACTAGCTCTTACTAATAAATCTAAAATAGAAAACACTAAAAAACTTCAAACGAAAATCTTCTTCCAAACATCAGTAAACCATTTGATGTCAATTTTTCTTCATGTAGGAAACAAATGTAGCGTTATTATCGTGACTTAACGAGCTGTCACCCGGTCCGACGGTAACGAATGTCGATGGCGGGACGTATTCCAACGAACCCGCTCGACTGAAACTGAATGCAATTAACTTTCATTGTTTTATGTCGCCCTGGTACTTGTGGGTGAGCGGTTGGTGTTCGATGGTAGAATTTAGCGAATTTAATTATTTTAGTTAGATTTATGAATTTAATTGTGTCTGTTTAGCAAAAGTTCTGTTAGAGTATGAGTGAACCATATGGATGATTCCTGAAAAGAAATACTCAAACAACAAACAACACCTATATCGATTTTTAAGTAAGTTCTTTCACGCCCAAAAAGTTTTATTTACTAAAAACTACTAAAAAGTATTTAAGCTACCATCCTTCGAAAAAAATAAACAACTCGTAATTGTAAACCTATAGAGTTCTCCGAACTAATTTATATACAAGTACATAATCGGAATCCAGAGATCGTTATAACACGAGCGTTACGAATCACGTAAAATGACAAATGATATAGTTGCGTTCCATTCGATGCTTCATTTTGACGCACCTGTGCGCTGGACCGCGCCCCGCAGCGCACCAGATCGAACCGCGGCTTCTCAATGACACACATAATAAAATACGAGACGACTATCAAAAGGAATGCGGTTTTACATAACGCTGGGAACTAACCGGAACGGTAGCTGTGGACACCTGTCCGTCACTCGGAAAAACTATTTCATGAACATTGGCCTGTATTAGAATACTCCGGAGTGGATATTTCTTGTAAAATGGCAGGTGTTTTTTAGCCGCTAAATGGTATCTATTATTGATTTTACTGTTGATCTTGAGTCTTGAAAAGCCATCAACAATCATCATACAAGTGTACTTTTTACATAGAATCAATATTTTGTTAAAGCTGTAGCTTGTCCTAGGGGAATTCTAATAGAGGCCAGTGATCAACGACACGTATTGACGCTGTCAGGAACTATATTTAAGTGTTCTAATTTCGAATTCAAATCTCGCGCTATACTGCCTTCAAAATGAGTTTTAGAAATTAGTTACATGCTTTAAAGAGGTTGATTATGTAAGCTGTCGAACCTCTATGGAGCCGTAAGCTCAACTAAATACAACAATATTATGCAGGAAAATTACGACTAGCAACTATTTGCATAGTTAATGCAAATATAGTTGCAAAGCAATCCCTTACGACCGGCTTTACATGGCCGCTTGCAAATTACAAACCAAACACTCATTTGTGGGAACATTTATGCTTTTCTTTCATTTTCATGGAAATTTGAGGAAAATTACTGTTTACATGTATTTTGAACTGTAAAACATGTTTATTTGTTTTGATTTAATTTAGTTTCTGCACAAAGTAAATTTTACGACGACATTATAATTAAGTACTACTTACAAAATTTGGATGGAAAGATAAATATCCTCTTTGAACCACCAAATATGATCAATTTAATATCAGTTTGTTGCATAAATCCTAATATTTTAGACTGACATTATAGAAACTCAAAGACTTGGTAACAAGCCATCGTGAATGTTTCTTTCCGCTTAAGTTAACTAAGTACCATAGTTTATGAGACAAACATAAGTAAAACCTACTTTTAAGTATGCAACGCTCGATAAACTACTCTGCTTTTGCAATGAACTTTAATAGAAAATCTCTACGTGACTTTTTAATGTTGTCTTGATGTTTTAATGATTATAACCTATTCAGAAACATTCATTTGTTTTAAGATGTGGACAAGTAATGCTAATTGGTATTCAGCGTTCGAAATTGAAATTTGCTTTAGGAACATTCTTCAACGGACAAGCTTTTGAATTAAGAATGCCAGTTGTGCGACGGAGACGCCGCTATTCTGCGTGTAGTGTGCCGTTTCGTTTGTACGAGTGCAACAGTCGTACTTTAAACGTAGTAGGCTTCCTAGTAAATAGTCATCCGTGATATTTCTCTAAACGGAAGCACGCGTCTGCCATCGCTTGTCGCTCATGAACAAAAAGAACTCCATAAGAACCGGTCGCTAGGTGTTAGAGTCACGAACGAATCAGAAAACAACAGACGCGCCGACGATACGCAGTTACGGAACAATTGTCACAAACAACACGACAAATCGATGTTTTATTACATTCTTGTTGATACGATACATAAGTAACTCTACTTCGAACCGATCCGACTTTTATTGCCAGTTAAAAAAATTCTAATCGATTCTTTTATCTAACAACTTCGAGTAACTATCGTCGGTTATCGATTAAACAAATTAATATAATAAACGACACTTAAAATTCACATAAGTGGCATGTTAAAAGTAAACGGCACGAATTGTAAATAAAAGTTCGTTCTCATAATAATTATCCACGATTAGATAGCTGGCTTTTCACGTTCAATTCAAGTACCTAAGCAACAATTAAGAGCGAAAAATAATCGACTTAGAGAAATAATTGCGAGTCATTTTGCTTTACAACAATGCCAGGAACAATTTGTACTACTTTCATTTATTTATTAATGCTAAAATTAAGTGTTATTTTTCGTTTCGTGCTTTGTTTTCTACTCATGATCGATGTTAAGGGTTACAGAGACCATTGAACATCTCAAACATTATTATCTTATTTATTAATTAAAGAACGGTTGATGGTTCTCTAAATTAAAGTGAACATAATAAAGGATGAACAAAAAATATAAAAATTCAATATTCGAGTCAAATTAGCTTAATCATTAAACATGTCCCTTAATGAAAGTGCTCTTACCTTAGGGCAGCGGATGTAAATCGAATCAATTTGTTAGGAGAGGCTATCACCCAGACTCTACCCAATGTGACAGTTATGACGAGTAAGGGCGTGTCGAGTGCGCCCTCTTCATTTGTCGTACCATTTGCTGGCTGGAATGCGGTGTCATCAGCAGCGAACGGAGCGTGTAATGGAAAACGCCCCTCAGTGACAACCCACCCCTACCATCCCCTCTCTCGCTTAACGCGCGCTAACGAAATTTCAGTTGTTGAGTTTTGCTCGCTTTAATCCGGTTTAAACATGCTTGATATGTTCAAATAGCCGAGATACTGTTTACTGTTGATTGCTTTAGTTTCTGGTGTGAGGAGAGTAATTGATTGTTATATTTTTTTACAGATTTGAGTGATTTTAGCCTAACATTTTTGATCTCTTTAATTAATTTGTAGAGCTGTGTACAAGGATAATTAATTGGATATAAACTTAACCAAAAACTCAGAATGAGGAAATAATTTTGATTAAACAAAACTCAGTTCATGAACTTACTAAAGATTTTGAGAATTAATTTAAACTACTGCCTAATCAGATTTTATGTAGAGCAGTACACATTATAGTGTGAAAAAAAATTATGCAATGCTTATTTAACCTTTATTCTTGTAAGTCACAAGAAAAAGACAAGCCAGCAAAAAAATCAATAAAACAAAATAAAAAGGCCGAGCAAGAGCAAAAAGAAAAAAAAAACACAAAATAAATCGAAGACGGCTAATCTTGAAAAACATGGGTATACGCAATTCGCAGTGATTCTTCACGGGTTGGCAAGTAATTGTAACAAATTACCGGCGTGGGTGCCTCTCCAGTCGATCCCGTGTTATCCGCTCAAATTGTCACCCTAATCCCGGGTCGCACGCCCCGCACTATTTGTTTGCTAAAGGGATTCCGAGTAAGACTGACACTGTGTGAATTACATAAACTATGGCCAAGAAGGTAGTGCTGGATGATAGATTGAAAATATGCGCCGGTAATAAGGTATCTACTAATTTAGAACAATAGATCTTGTGATCTCATTGAATTCAGTTAGTATGTGAGGAAATTAATTTTCACTGTGTTTTCGAGCTTTTTGGGCATGTTACTCTTTAGCCGACTTCAAAAAGAAACAGGTTTTCAATTGGTCTATATTTTGTTGATTTTAGTCTTCATTTCCTCGATTTTATTGTTTCTTTCTTCATTCAACGTGAAATAACTGTCATTTAATCCCATAAAAAATGTTATCAATTTTGATTAATTTAGTATTTGAAGTCGGTTGTATGTTTTTGTTGTTAAGACTACATTAGTTTTAACAAAAGGAATTCTCGATAAATACTCATTATATTAACACACTTTGATACAGCAGCTAATAGTAGACTCATAACGAATTGTCTTATTCTACTAAATACGCTACAAAACAGTATTCTAAAACTAGAATCAACGCACAATTGCACACATATCTCCCACCCTTAGCATTCGCATAGTCTTAAAACAAACACAACTACATTGATTCGACGTTGCTTAGGGACAATCGATTATCAATTTGTCAACAGTCGCTGACACAAATCGATTGGGCCCGATCGGAACGAGCCCAGTTACTGAACTGACTTGACAAATGATCACACAAAGGGTTGTGTTTGTGCTTTAAAAGCTTTCTTTAAAACAATGTATTGGTTTACGAGGTTTAGGGTAAGCGTGTTGTTTTGTTTCATGATTTTTTTTGTATTTGGTTAGGTTTAGAACTTATATTAGTCTAGATTAGTCACTGCTTTGAAAATTTTCAGTTTCTTTTAGACTATTTTTTTGTAAAGAGGCTTATCATTTTGTAAGCAATTGCTGCATACTATACAAATCGTGGTCACATAAACTTGCCAAAAATTTCTTTGCTTTCCTTCGGAAAACTGACTTATACCTTTAGTGTTGTGCGCTCCCGGGACAGCCCGGGATCGCAATAAATCGCCGGAGGGAATAAATCTAATTCGGCGTCGACGTTTAAATTGTCGGCCAGATTGTTCCCGCTGTTTGCCGTAACGTACCACAACGCGGCCAGCGAATAGGCGTCATTTGTTTTATCCCGAGTCCCTGTGTTTGCGGGATTATTTGTGGAAATTTGGGCAAATTGAAATTTAGGCACCAGGTGAATACGATTTATGTAATTGAAAATAAAGATTTACTTGCCTTTCACGATTGGTCTTTGCGAAGATAAAACGTTTTTATACATGGCAAAACTTTTGGTTAAGAGGAAAAAAAGGGTTTATTAATATTAATTAATAAAAAATGGAAAAGGGAATTTCATTTAAAAACATGGACAAAGATCAAAGCCACTACATTCGAGCCTACTATCCAACAATAACATTAAAAGACCAAAGCAACAAACATCTCTACACATTATTAAAGAAACATCAATTCAAAAGCACATTAAAATACTCCATCTAAACGATAGTTAATCTGTTTCTGAACAGTTTGTGAGACAAAGTTATCTATATCCCTATTAGATGACGTGTGTCAGAGGCATGTTTAATGTGGCGTTACTCTGACGCAACTCGCAATACGTCTCAATTAGCAACGCACTGTGCGACAAATGTGAGACAGAGGGACAAATAGTGTCATTTGTAAATATTTCAACTTGTATTGTTTTTGTTTTGGAAAATACGACATGAAAAAGAAATTTATTAAATAAAGTTTCTCCTTTTTGGTTTCAGATATGTGCCATTTTTTTCTGGAACTCTACGTTTGTTGTCTATGTTTTAAGACCACACATTAGCCACGATAGAGGACAAATGTTCCACATTTCTCATATCAGACACTTGAAAACTCATTCATCACTCAAAAAACTTTGACAGACGACTGTCCCAACCTATTTATAAGGTAAAAACGTCCGCTTTTTGGGAAACAAATAGCATTACCATAAATATGTCAGAGTAACGTATTAAAGTGGGTATTTCGGTTAAACCGATGAGATATCTAATTTTTACATACCCTTCGAATTTACAGTTGTGAATTAAGATGTACGATGCTTCTCCCAAAAAGTTGCTTAGACTTTAGTGTATGAAGATAAGGTTGAAATTTGTCTGTTTTTGGTTTTTCAATGTGCAGTGCCTCTGTGGTTTTTGTGTGAGAGCGATGCCGCTAATATATCTGTCGTTGGGGTGTTTTGTTATAGGTTTTAGTGTTGAACACATGGCAGTGATTTGTATGGACCGCACACAAATATCTGTTCATTATTGTTATTGCCCGCCGAAATGTTTGTAATACATTTTTAAAGTGTCACTTCATTCGAAACTCGTAAAACTATTAGGAGGATATATTCATTGTCGTTTGGGCCGTTATTAATAAATATGTTTGGGACTTGTCAGGCGGTTTTAATAATTGGGTGTTTAGTTTTACGGAATTTATGTTGGTTTCAGAAACAAAATTACTTGGTGTACCTATTGTTTGATGTTCCCGATTCAATACTTTTTATCAGCCATTGATACCTAGTTTTATTCCAATGTCCAAGCTTTTGCAGAAATTTTACCATATTCCATAAAAAGCTTTCATCATCACCACTCTCATATGAATCACAGATCAAAAACATATCAAAGCGACTTCATAACATTCCACCATTCCACCGTCACGGCACAAAGCAACTGACAAACATCCGACTTAATAGCTCCTGATCACATCATTTATCAAACTAGATCTCCCTTGCAACGCCCCAAAAATTACCCAGCGGCTCATTCATCCGAATCACACTATTAAAAGATCATCTCCATTTATAAATATAGTCCCACAGCAATATGTCTTTATTCTGTCTAATAACAATTTAGGCAATTATGTGACAAAAGGAAGTGTTTTCGTCGATCGCGTTTTCGTCGGGGCCCGGGGCAAAGCTCCCTGGGGCCCGCGTTATTGCCCCCAGTGATTTATATGCAATACGCGGTATACGCTACCGGTTTTGGTTGCTTTTTTATTTGATGTTGCGTTTGCGGGTAATTGAATTGCGATTATGATTTGGGATGTTTGGTTGTGACGTTACTTTGCTTTGATTTGGTTTTTCGGTAACTTGGTTTTGTATCGTATTCTATGTACCTATAAATTATTTACAGATTACCTTGTGTTTTATTGTAATTTGTAGATTTGTAAATATGGAATTTGGTAGTATTTACATTATGCAAATCTATTTATGAATTTTTATTTGAAAATTACGAAATAAAGTCAATTCAGATTATGATTCAATCAACAGGTTTGATCAATAGCAATCAACTTTGATACTTACTGCTACTCACCAATTGGTATTAAATTCTGTATTTCAAAACAAACAATATTATTCAAGTCCCACATTACACAGTGAGACAAAAGCCACCACACTAACTCTTACAAATTGTTGTTAAATTCGATTTATGTCCGACCGCGTCGCGCCCGCCGTGCGCTGTGGGAAAGACAAATGTGACGATTGTCGCATCTAATGCTTACGTTACGATTTGTCGCAGAATGCCGTTAAAAGACGAAAGATGAGGATGATTTCGTGTTTTCCTACGAAATTTAGTAGTACCTGTTATACGAAGGTATCAAATAATTCTGTTGTTTATAGGGTAGTATCAGATTCAGTTCTGATTTTTTTTGCAACAGGACTTAAAAAAATCGCAACAGCGTCTGGAACTGCAACTGCAACAGAGTCTGAACTATGTCTGATCTAACTTTTACGAATTCATATTATACAAGAATTTTATTTTTAACATTAACTTAAAAATGTTATTTACATATAAATGTTGCGTATTAATCACTTACATTTTTTTTAATCTTCTCATCGAAAACACTATATTGGTACGCAAGTAAAACCAAACTTAAACGTAAAGTAACAAAAACAATTGTCAATAAATCACACCATTTAAATTGACCTTAAAATATTGAAGTTTTCTCAGCAATTATTCCTAAGCACCTACTTAGAAGCGTAGTTTATTTTCCAATTAGCGTAAATCTTAATGATTAGGACATATAGAAACATTAGTAATTAACTTAGTCTTGTTATTAGTGACATGTTGTTATGAAAAACAACGAAACAATGGCAAATAGCAACTTACAGGTCATTCGTCGAATGCTATTTGTCTAGTACAATTATTAACAGCTCGCGACCAATGACTTTTACCATATTACCCTGGCAGTTTTGTTAACATATATATATAAGCCGAAAATCGATCTCAGTGGCGTGCACTTGGAGAGGCCTATGTCCAGCAGTGTACTGCGATAGGCTGATGATGTGATGTGTGATGTGATATATATATCTTAAATTCGCCATATTGGTCCTGGCAGTATTTAAAATGATCTAAATAAATATTTTAAATAACGAGGCACGTCGGCCATTTGCAATAAAGTTTGTAATTGGAGAAAGAACACAGAGCTGTTTTTTTTTATTTGACAGTCCATTCAGCCAGTATTTTTTGATTAAATATAACAACAACAAACCGTTGCAATCTATAGTCACGATTTAATTGACAATAAAGCAAATAAAAAAGGAAATCTTTACGACTGTAAGTTTGTCTGTCTCACTTGAAACACTTAACCTGCACGGTTAGCGACTGAAGCAAGTTAAACAAAAAGTAAATAAAATATAGTTAGGATAAACTCGAGTGGTTTCTCAATTGGTCTCAAACGGTTTGTTTTGACTACCCTACGTTTAAGAGGATAAAAAACGCCGTTATCTTAACACTGAGACTTCAAAGTGTTTCAACTCTACTCATGAAAATAATAGAAAATCAATAGCATTTGTTTTTTATTTTGTGACAATGTTAGTTTTACGCTAATAATAGGAAATTAGACTGTCCTACACGTGACTAAAATTAAATAAAAAATGTATATTTTTACGCATGGCAATTCGAAAAATCCAAGAAATCACAATAAAACATGTATGACGCATACAAAATTGCAAACCCCACATTCAAATTAAATTCCAGTAGTTTGCCATCATTTCCATGCAAAATATAGTCAATGGCGTCAATTTAAATAATCATTTAAGTACACATATTATCGTCTATTGTACTAAGATTTGAAGTATTGTAAGTGCAACAGCGTGAAGATATTAATCTTAATGGTACATGGCCTGCAATGTATAAGTACAACTGTACGCATAAAGTACACGACCCGCAATGTACGTACTGCGTTTTAAAAGAACGGCTGGCCTTGACAGCCCGTGTCAAATGCTAAACGAGTGTGCGGTACTGTCAATCAGTGTAACAGGCAAATTAATATGGCCGCCGAACATGGCGGCAATTCAAGTGCCTGCATTAGCGAGAGTCTGTCTGCGGCACTAAACGTTGGAAGCATTCGATTACTCGTATTTAAGTTTGGAATAGTCGATTATTTAAACATTTATTTTTAATTTTGTTGCATTAACTATAATCGATTATCCAATGATATATTTTTGTTTTATTACTATTTGCTTTTCTTTAAATCTATCGAGTTTCCAACTGGAATTATATCAACGCAACGTAACAAAAAATCCTTGCTCTGTCATCTACCGCATTTAACGAGGGACTACTTAAAACACTCAGATACATTTTACTAATGTCTGAAAGCATAAACTAAAGACGATTTTACGATAAAGATCGGTCGTTACGTCACGGCTCATGCACTGACTGCTGGTACACCACGCGTGCAACGTTTTTGTCAAGCCGCCTTTTTGAACACACGGCACACGGCTTTTCACGTTCATAATTAGAACGCTTCTGTTGAGCGTATGGACAATTAGTAAGCGCCCTTGATTTATGTAGCTGAAACATTTGAAAATCGATTTTTGTGTTTCGAACGGAATTCTGGCGCCATCTTTGATCGGGCCGCTTTTGTAATGAGAACATTTTTTTCTTTAGAGAATAATGACATTTAAGATTCGCTTACTCAAAACATTTTATAACACTTATGATGTAAACCCTCGTATGTATATTACTAACAATTAATCAACAGCATAAGTAACTGTAGTACCAGATAATCACCTTTAAATTTACTAATCAAATTAAACAAAAGACGATCTACGTACGTGAGTGATCCACTCAATAAATTCCTTAGTATTATAGACAATAATAGCAGCGAACGCCGCCAACGCACCAAAGACAATGTGTTGTAATTTATGCCATACTAATTGTCAGTAATGAGACATTGTGGCATTGTAGCGTGGGCCCGACGGCATTTATGCGCAATATGCTACGTTTGTCACACATACTCATACTAAACATTAATTAATTAAAGTAATTTAATGCTCCGTAATGATCGAGTAGATATATCGACTCAATTACAGTCCGTTTGAACTTACGAGACTAGTCTAGGAGTCGCGACTCTTGTAAACTAGAACAGAGTATATAACATTTTTATTAAAGTACTTATTATTTGGAGAAGTCATTTAGATACTCGTTTATTTTGTTGAGCATATTTTCTGGCAAGTGGGTTAACTCAAGTAAAATTAACGGTGATTTATAATCTAAGTAGCCCCGTTGCGTCGAAAGTAATTTACCCAAAACTAAGTGACTATTGAACATTTCCCAGCGGTTCGCCGTCCAATATCTTACAAAATAAACTATGACTGCAAACAAATAAATGTAATTTGAACACGATTTTTGTTGAAACGATTTGATGGTTTTTTTTTTTTTTAATCTGATGGGCAACGGGGCGTAAAACCAGAAGGTCCTACGTGTTTGGTCGCGGCACCCGAATGTTTCAGGCCGTGTGAACAGCGCCCGTGAGAATGTGGTCGAAAGTCGATTGTTTTATTGGATTATAGTCCTCGCTCCATCATCGTACTGTCACCAATTGCCTCCACCAATACCGTAGGCGGATCTGAAGCCATTTCTACCACATTTATCACTGCATTAAAAGCATTACACGCCATCAAATGTCTTGCAGATTGTACTGCGTTTAAATTCGTACCACCACACCTATAACTCTTTTGAATGACTGTAATGCAACCCTGTTTTCAATAAACATACGATTTATGACTTCAATTTGTTTATTGAGCATGCATGCGTTGAAATCGTGCCAAAAGTAACTCAATTAAAATAAATGAAAACATCGAAAAGCATGACCTATTATTTCTTATTATATCACGTTCAATTCCGGTCGCCAAGTACGCAAAAAAAAATGCAATTTCATAAAGAATTCGAATATTATTTTGACACGGATTCCAAGAAGCGACCGCAGTTCGCAACTAACCGAATCGTCTGTGATCGCTGCGATTCGATTCGACCGCAATTCACTCGTTTGTCAAATTGGCAGTTTGTACTTTTTGCGTTTTTTTTATACGATCACATAAAGCACCGGCCGCAAGACTTTTCTACTCTACCACCACTAAAACAACACACTAATTTTAAATTAAAAAAAGTCGACTTAACCGGATACTTATCCCTAATTAAGAAGCAAAAACATCGTTATATGTCACGCACCATTTTGCCGCGGCACCACAAAGTGTGTGTCACTAAGTCGTTTCAGCCGCTTCAGTCGACGCAGTCCCAGTCGAAATAGGCCGTGCTATTAACTCACCCGTTAAGACGAAACGCTTTGTAATATGTTTTGATAATGGCGGGCTGTTGTGACGTTTTTTGATACCGTAGCTAAGTGACACATGTTTCGAAATATAATTAGACTCGTATTTATAAATGTAGAGCCAATGGCAAGTGATAATGTATTTCTGCAATGCGTCGTTTATTTTTATTTTCGGCAATTTAAATGTAGATATTAAGTCTTAAATGGTATGGGCAAAAATTACAGAACATCATTATTGCTCATTTAAAATCTTAATAACTACGTAATAAAGTAATAAACATTAATCAAAACATAAAATAAATTATATTTTTGTGCACAATGACAATTCGTTAGCAAGCGCTAATTTAGCTCCGAAATTACCGTGATTGGTCAAAACAAAAACTTAGTACCGCGTTTTTATAAAACAATACGAAATAGCGGTCATTAATGTTTCGTCCATTTGTATTCATGCAATCAAATAACATAGGCATTATTATATTTATATTTTTTGGTAGCGATACCCAGTTATTACGAGTAGTTCGTGTAATTACGTTTAGTGATGCATTTTGCATATTAATCAGGTAAAAGGATATTATCGAGTAATCTATCTTGATATTTTTCGTATTTTATGATATGGGCGTAATTACTTTTATTGTAAATGTTTATAACACTTGTAAAAAGTGGATTGGAGGTAGGATTGTGAGGACACGCCCGTTTCCGTTGGATCGCAAATTATTAAGATTCTAAATTTTTTATTGTTGTACTTCGTTCTTATTTAACTCTTAAATGCATGCACATGTTCTTTAACGTTAAGTTTGTAAATCTTTTGTAGTCGCCTCAGTTCCAAAGCTCACGTAATCTTCAGATCATCTATTTAATTTCCCTTTTGTATGTAATCTAGAAGTTCAAAAGCTTCAAATATTATTTGGAACGTCAAGTTGCTGTCAACTATTTATCATGCTATCTCTCTCATTGCAACCAATAAAATTGAGACAGAATCACATTTAAGAATTAAAGATTTGTCAGCATTTCAGTATTCTCTCGTTCATTTATTAATACATCTTATTACACGTAAAGGGTTCATCAAACAGCATTATAAGTAGGTATATAACTGGTCACTGAACCGGTTTGATCGCGAATCACTTTACTGGCACTTACCTTTATGCATTGGTCCAGTTACTGCATAAAAACATTCACTTAATAACTTGAATGCTGTTAACAAGATAAGCAGGCTCAAATTAATGTAATTGACAGAAGCAGAGATTGAAATATGTATGCTTTCCTACTGAATCTTAAATTGTAACTATAGTACAGGCACAAATAAAATAGATATCACCCTCTATAAAGAGGGCAGGGGGAAGTATAAATACAGAATAAAGCTTAACCTAGCATTTACTGTAATAAAACTAGAAGAAAATAAAGTTCTTTTTTCAAATAGTGATAACATAATGTCATGCTAACTAACGCTATAGCACCTGTCGTTAGTCTAGTTATTGCATATTTAAAATAGACTCAACATTTCATGCTCCATTCGATTACCTCTTGCAGTTTCAATATCGATCATTTTACTCGATTCCTAAAACCTGCCAATCGATAACAAAAAATCAATGCAGTACATTCTACCCTGTTTCGCTACGCTTTTTCGGCATGTAGGTCTAAACAAGCGTGGTATGCTAGGAAAGGAGACTTCCATTGTGTCGGGTTCCGCATAACAAGGTGTACGAGACAAAAAACCTTAAACAGGACATTCAATTTGTGGTCGTTAAGAGCTGTCCACCGCTATTGTTCAAATATCACGATGAGGGATTCGGGTGGAGGTTGTTTAACGCGAGCAAAGGCGATGATCGAGTGATGTTCGGGGCTTATTCGTTGCCGAAGTTAGAAAATGATAAGTGGCTAAAGGGAAAACTGGTGTGTAATTCCATCTAGAAAACGAAAGTTTCAATTTTAAAGAGAGCTGATAGTTAGAACTGTAGCATGAGCTGTTGGTAGAACGAAACCTTTCTAACAATAGTTGTTCTTACAAAACTCCACCAAAAACTCACCAAATTAACACGGTGACTACACAACAGCTAAAAATCATTGTTTTTCCATCAATTACTTTTTGTATTGTAACGACTCGATAGCTCAGTATTCGGCTAGTTACACCCAAGCCGTTACCGATTAACCCTAGTTCGCTACAAAACAACATCGACCTTTAAATGCACCATTACGTGCGTATCGATTCGAGAGTCGCACCTCTACTGATTACGACGACCAATATACATAGCACTAAGCGATACCATCGCAAACTGTTATACATTGCGCGCTCACCAAAAGATTTTTAATGACGCGTTAATCAAAAGAAGCAATGGATGTTGTATGTTATGTTATATTGTTACTTTTTCGAGAAGAAAAGGGTCAGTCCGTTGATCCTCACACACAAGCCTGTACGTGATGTTATTGAGAAATTAATTAAGTACGCAAGGTACAGCCATGACAAAATAAAACGATGAAGGAAGTCTTGATTCTCCACAGCTTTTGATGGCACCAGCAGATTAAGATTCAGCTTAATTCTGATAAATGATGCGGTCAAAATCTATCGACCTTGCGATTCTGAACCGAGTTTCTTTAAGCGTTTTTGTTAGTAAAAAAAACTGTAATTAATTAACTTTATTGCAGAATACGTTTTTGCTTTTATTCTCATAATGTTATCTTAATAGATCCTTGTTGTGATCTGTTAATCAGAATGTGATAAAAAACCGAAATTACTGTTAGCTTACAAATGGTTGCTTTAAACCATTTTCGACAGAACTTGCCTGTTTTTATACTGGTCTTAATGTAACTTTTAATAATTTCTACCAAAATTTTGGGCCAAAGTGCCCTAAACCATTATCCTTTCTGTGACACAATCAGGTGTTACCATAACTAATTCGAAGTTTTTTGTGTATCTTTAACGATGTCTTTGAGTCGGCGCTTTTTTAGCACTTTGCCTGTTTTATTCACATGTAATTGAGGTCCGGATTCGCTAAGGATACGATTAGGCGATGATTAATACAGCCGGCGATCTTTACTAACCTTTACTGTTAGCGGGCGAATAAGAATTAAGAAAACTTAGAACTGTTAGGACTAAAAACTAGACGTTTTTAATTACATGGCTTGGAATACTTTAATAAATCTTTTGTTATTTCGTTCTTATTTAATGTATATTCATGACAGTTGTTCAATATACTGGCATAAAAAGAAAAAAAAAACACATCGAAAGTGAATGGATCAAATTTGTTTATGTGGAATGTTTAAAAAAGATTCCAAACGATTCTAGGTAACGTTCGAATTTTAAAATAAATTCCTTTATATTCGCGCTCAATAATGAGACGTGTCGACCGAGTGGAGATGACGTGTGACGTGTGATAAATGCGATGGGATTTATTTAATTACCGCTCCATGCATTTCCATGTCCTGTTCCTGCTAATTGATTTCTTTGATGTATCGGATTCATTCTATTTAAAAAAATGTTATTTAGCGAACATGATTAATTTATTTTTTTGAAAACGTTCTAATTGCGGGTTTTTGATGTAAAAACTTGTTAGAAACATGACAAAATGTAATTCATCACTTTGTTCATTTGCGAATAAAATTGAATTTGATTTTTCGAGTCATTTTTGCAAACTTCCTAAAATCCCTCAAAATCATAATTATTGTTCCAGCTTAAAATATTCAGGGCTTAATCGGAAGTTATTAAAATTTTTAACGATACTAAGTGAGTCACGACAAGACTGAAAGGTTAATCATCGCATTACGTATATGACGAATACTTTTGCCGCCAAACCGACCAACAACTTTACTCGACATAAAAAAAATGATTTTCCTTTTACCTGCGGTCAAAGTAATTGTACATTAACTTCAAAGTTGTGAATCTCAATAAATCCAACAATGCATAGCCCCATAGGCAGTTTCGCTTAACGACTAACATATTTAAAAAGTATGGATAATTTTTATTATAATCTGTGGTCAACCGCGCAAATATCTCCGAGGAGGTCGCTTTACGTTTTTTTTTTAATGACCATCAACAATTAATGATTCCTTATTTAAAAATTGGTTGCTTGTTGGAATTTCCTATTCTTAATATTATTTGTTTTCAAATCATGTAAAGTATAAAATATATAGAGAGAAAAATATATACAGGGTGTAAAAGTAAGCGAAAAAGGCAAATAGGCAAAAATTCTGATAAGGAAAATACAATTACACTATAACAGTGAGGGTTTTGTTTCATAGAGACTTATCTCACGTATCAACCAATAACCATTCACATTATAATTATGCCAACACTATAAAAATAAATGGGTTAATTCTAAAAAAATATCAGTCCGTGCAATTTGAAAATAGATAATACAAATGTACCGGATGTTGAGATAACGCCATTGTTGTTCTGTCTTCATTTCCTTTACGTTTATTGCCAGAGCAATAAATAGAAAATTGAGTTTTAACAGGCGTGGAAAATATTTACAAAACTTAAATACATAACTACTTTAAGTTTTTAAGCGCAATTAATGGGTTTCATCATAACTTTTTATCGTTTTAGTAATCTTATTTTAGTAATTATAAAACTTATTTAGCGGCTGTCTTTTCTTACATGGTGTTTGCAAAAAAATATATAACGATTAGAACTATTTATCTACAGTTCGGTTAAATAATAATAATGTAAAGGTGCATTAACTACCTTAAAATATTAGGAAAAGATGATATTAATATTATGGTCGTAATGGATTTCAAAATTAGAAACATTGTTTTATTCGATTGTTTTTTCATCATTATAAAACTGTTTTACCGACAACCCGTATATGATTGTCTGCTCGTTAAAATGTAACGATACCTGGGTGTGTTTTATAGTGCTTTTTACGACAGACCAGTAACATTTTAGCGCTGCGGGCCTTTTATTGCAGTGTCATAGACTCTGGTGTTTTAGTGCTTGATAACGAGTGGAGGTTATCTGCCGAGCCACCATAGACAACCTTTTGCTTTTTTATTTCCAACCTATTATTCGAAACCTGATTTCTGTGACACCTCTCGAGGCGCGATTTAGTGTTGTGATTGATTTTATAAGGCTGTCAGCTTAATCGAAATGAGTTATTGGTGTTTATGAGTTTGCTGATTAAACGTAGATATATTAAAGTGGTTGTAAGGGAATA
Source organism: Trichoplusia ni (assembly GCF_003590095.1). Classification (NCBI taxonomy): domain Eukaryota; kingdom Metazoa; phylum Arthropoda; class Insecta; order Lepidoptera; family Noctuidae; genus Trichoplusia; species Trichoplusia ni. The sequence goes on from NC_039483.1 coordinate 1,239,566, forward strand.
TTTCTTGCGAGTTTTTGTAATATTGAGAAATATTTACAGTCCGACATTTAAGAACTTAGTTCTGCAACAACTAATCGTCAGTATTCGTGTACTAGTTCACAGCATTATATTAATTACAATGACCTCAGAGAAAGGCACTTCGTTAGTAACAAAAAAATCTATGGAAATTTGACTAATCAACAAACGAGTTTGAATCCATCGTTTAACACAACTTTTTTCCTTTTAATACCTTGTCAATTGGCCACTTACTAAATTCTTTTTTACACATAGTTAATAACTTAATAACCGTGACTAATTCCTTGATTTTTTGTTCCAGATGGTCAGTCGAATCACCTGAATCTCTTCAACTCGAGGCCGCAGCCAAAGAAGAAGCGGAAATCGAGAACAGCCTTCACGAACCACCAGATCTTCGAACTGGAGAAACGGTTTCTGTACCAGAAGTACTTATCGCCGGCCGACAGAGACGAGATAGCGAGCTCACTCGGCCTGTCCAACGCGCAAGTCATCACGTGGTTCCAGAACAGACGAGCGAAGCTCAAACGAGACATGGAGGAGCTGAAGAAAGACGTGGAAAGTGCTAAAGTGCTCTCAGCTCACAAAAGCTTCTTAGAAAACGTGACTGATCTCGGGATCCTAAAGAAGAAGGCCATGAGCATAGGCGCGAGTGAGGAGGCGGCCACCAATCTAGTAGTGAACGCGTCCAAATGAAACGAGGCAACACGCGCGATCGCGACCGACCTCACCTACGATCGACGCGTGCTCGACTATTAAGCCCAATAGTCGATTACTCAGTGACAATTTTATCGTGTAACAACACTATTGAATTGAATTTTTAGTACGAACATTCTAGTGACGTTAGATGTTTTTATCTTCACTATTAATAGTATTTCGTAAAGTACATCACTATTTAATACGTCTGTAAATAGTATTAGTTGACCGTAGTGTATTGTTGTACAAATCTTATGAAGCTTCGTTCGAAATAAATGTGATAGTTGATTTTATTATTTAAGTACTTAATATTTTATAGAGATATTCCTAAATTATTTATTTTTGTTGGATTGTCGGCTGGCTTACGGGACAACATTATTTTTTATTTAATTTAAAGATTTTTTGAATATGTAATAGGGATATATTGTGTAGATACCGAAGTTTAACTTTTCCGTTTAATGTGCAATAAACAAGATAAATTTAGATCATCTCTGAGCCAGTTACAGCATCCAGCTGACGTTACTATTTGTAAATATAAATGTAAAGGTAGTTTGTTTAGTAATTAAATCTTAATGAGTAGTTTTACGATATTAATGAGAGTTCGGGAGTAAATGAAGTGTATAGTACCTATTTCTTATCTAATTTTTAATTAGTAAGCGCAATTACTAATTTGAAATTAGTTTAAATTGTGAATTTCTACTAATGGACTACCAGCAGTGTGGTGAACGAATATTAATGGTAATGACTAAGTAATTTCATGTAATTTTAACACCGTTACGTGCAAAATAATGAAGGCAGTCGTAAAAATTACAATTATTTCAAAGCGCAAACTAATTATTTTCCAGTTTAACAATTTTGTATGCGTTGTGTATGTTATTAGTCAGTTATATCACTAATTGAATGAATCGGCAACAATTTTGTTTAACTATTGTATAAATAACTTTCGTCGTTGTCAAAATAAATTTTATTAATTACAGTAATTATTGAATACCTATATTTTGTAATTAAATGTTGATGGATTTATGCTGTGTAAGATATACGCGAGTAACTACACCATGTATTTGGAACACTAAATTGTATTCCTAATTGTAATAAATACAAACTATTTGAGATCAGTTTCAAGCTTTCAATTTATTTATGTTAACAAATTAAATCGATACCGAATTGAAAAATAGACTAATGTCTGCGAACCACACTATAGAATTTTAAATAAGTTCATTTTTAAATCTGGAATACTAAATAGACGTTTTTATTTATGTGTTTTTTTTTCTGGAAGGCAAAGGAAACTGTTTTATAGTGAATTCTTGTTCCTACTACGATATTAAACAGCTAAACATATAATTGTAACGTATGCTATAGGCACGGAGCGTGCTTCGACAACTATGTGAATATTACTTAGTGTAAATAAACATTATGTGTTCTAATGCGTTTGTTTCATTCCACCCTTAGATATGACAAAGAAAAACAACTGAATTTGTTACTGAAACATTGAAAAAAACAAACAATAATTTTGACTTCAGTGCAAAATCTAAACTATACCTACATCTAAAATGATGAATAATGACGTCACTACTTACATTTCCGTTTAACGAAAGAGCAATTATTCTAATTTAATACGATGATCATGCCATAGTATATCAATATATCCACGACTATAGGAAAATTAACAGAAGGGTGTAAACCAACAATAGATACTTGTAGCAAGGGCCTTAGTAACTTGATGAACGTCTCAAATGGTATTAGCGAACTTCAAAACTGTATTTCTTTTTTAAATGGATTCCCTCAACAAGACGTGTTTTATGTGGGGCTGGGTCCGAAACTAGTCGGGCATTCCCGATAAATACGCGTGAGTAAACCGTTACATCATTTAATAATGAATTGACGTTGATTTGCAGCATTATCAGCAACATTTTCAGGGGGTCGATAGTCATCTGTTACACAAAGACTTTTGCAATTGTGGAAGCCAGATACAGAAGTACATGACAAAGAGATTTGTCTATTTGTCACAAATGGAAGGTCGTAACACAACACAATAATATAGGTTGAGGTCCATCGAGCTTCTCTTAAAAAAGAACGCTTAAACTGTTAGTTAATTAAAAGATGCAGTCTGAGTATATAATAAATATAATGTAAGTATCGTTGTGAAGTTATCTTTGATGGCTACGAAATATTAGATTCCACAATCCGATTAAGTTACGTTGAAATTATGATGATTTAAAACGTTCAACACTATTGTGGGCCAATGTTATGATATGCCAGTTAAAATTCGCAAAAAGAAAGAGCAAAAATCGTGGTCGCTAATTGAAAAATTAACTGATCCGTAAAATTCACCTCAAATCAAAAATACTGTAGCCTAACGGAAACACTATACCACGCAGGATGAACTAAACAAATAAAAAACAATTAAGAAAGTTTCGTTCATTCTTAATAATTCGTAACAAATTTGAAACAGGAAATATTTGACTCATTGCTCCATTACAATTACATAGTTGTTTTTGAATACCATAGAGAATATAAATGTGATTTGGTAATACCGGAAACAGGCATAGACAAACTATCACCTAATCAGAAATATGCCGTGGAAACATCGTTTCTAAGACAAATATGTGTTCTCATGCCGTTGGTGTAATCAATTCGGTATACATCGGACTTCGATTGTGTTGGAGCTCCATAGACAGATATAATATGTTGGAGTTAGCAGCTCATGTGTTTTAGGCTTTTTAAGACATATTGTGTAATTGTCTAGAGGTATTTTCACATCAAGGAATAAGGAGAAACATCTAACGTCAGAAAGGTCAGATTTGTGGAACGCCAGAAAAGTCAAATCGCAAGTTCTGGAAGAAAAAGGGGAGGTTTACCCAGCAATTTGAAATCACATGAGAACTATATTAAAAACACCCAGTGTGTTGCAAGGCTTCAAATTAGAATAGGATACTGTTAGGCGATCTGTCCTTTTTAAGTCCAAAAGATTTGATAAAAACTAGAATCGAGATAAAGCATTATTTACAATGCACATATTCTTGGCAAGCTGTGAAATGGCTTGCAACGTAACAGTTTAAAACGTAAATTGAGTGACAAGCCATGGATGATCGAGAGATCTTGGTATGTTCAATAATTTTCCCTATTCAAAAATCAAACTCATTCGAAATATTCTTTTACCCAGCCCACTGCGTCCCACTGCTGGGCAAAAGCCGTTCCTTCAAATCTTTCCACGATTCTCTCATAATAATATGTTATTTTAGTTTTCCTCGCGTATCTTCCACTGGAGGTATCTATTGACATAACAGCGTTATCGACTAGTATTTGATCTAGGCGTCGCGCGTCGCGTGCCGAGTGTGATGAGAACCTACAATGATAAAAAATAATAGGAAATAGGCTTTGAAACTTTACATCTTCAGTTCTAACATTATTGAATATTTTTATTTATTGGTCTTGTATTTGATTTAAAAGAAATCGACTCCCGCACTAAGGAATTAAATCCTTGTATCGCGGGGCGTTTCAGAATCACTGAAATCACATGTGCAAAGACACTCAGGACAAGCATTCGTGGATCAAACACCTTTCCAAACCGATGAAACACGCGACACGTCACGCACATACGAACTTTAGATTAAAAAAAGGGGTTTATAGAATGAGAGGATTGAAAACAGGAAAGCAAGGAAAGGTTTGATTATTTCCGAAGCAAAGACTTCCAAAAATGGACGACCTAACGATCACTTTACTAGCGTACAGCTATTGGAAAAGTTTTCTAAGAAATCACATGACAGACAGACATTAACAATTTTTCTAGTATAGTTAATGTTAATTCGACGAAACACAAATGATTTGTATATTTTTCCTTATAGTTTTATAATTTACTATTTGTTTTAATTTAGCGAGCAATACGTGTAGGCGTCGCGTGCCCATTAAGTAGAGGATACATAAGCGAATACGAAATAAGAAATGTTTTGAAAAAAGATAATTGTGTCTAAGATATTGTAACATTAATTATTTTTGAGTTCCCGTAATTTCCCATGGTGGTCTTCGTTACTTCGATATCCATTAAAAGATACCTATCTACTACTAAAAATAAACTGACACAAGGAAGAACAGTTATTTGGCTTTTCAGTATTATTCGTTAATGATTAAGATAAAAGCTATGGAATAAAATTAGATTTTTCTCTACAAACTCGAGGCAGTAGAATGTATAAGATGAATTAAAAAATTGCCTTAAAAGCTACAGAAATATGAAGTTCTTGCAGAGTCGTTATGTACCAAGTAGTCATTAGTAAGTGACATTTCAGAAAAATAAGTTAATCCTGCACTTGCTTAATCCAGTGTTATCAGTCAATAAAACATGACTCTACAAAACGTCTAATTCATAAAAAGAAACAATATGAACCAAGCCTAACACAGCCGTTGTCAAATTACATCAACGTTCCAAACTCAAATTGTTAAAACTGTACGAGAATTAGTTACGGACTAAAGTTTGTTAAACGTTAATTGGTCGCCCACAAGCCGCAATCACCAGAATATCTTGACACCTCTATACTTAACACCTATTAGATGCCAGAGGTCTTGTTGTAAAGGCTAGTATGTTAGCACGCACGCTAGTTTCGGTCACATTTCAAATATTAATTCGTGGTTGTTAATACGTTAACTATGGTCACTATTCTTGCACAAGCGTGATGTGATGAACCGTAAACAATAAATAATTGCTTAAATACCGTCTAAGACCCACACCAAACGTTTTATAACTACACTCAATTTCCCTCGCTATTCCAAAGATGCCGTTTGCTAAAGTTGTTTTTTAAAGCCTTTCAGTGTTGGTATTGCGGTTAAAACACATCATCACAAAATTAAGCAATCTATACGTTGTATGGAGTAATTACAAAAACACACATTACTGAAAGAAAACCAGTAATAACACGGCCGTGAGCTGTTAATTTATGTTGCCTATTGTGCTGTAATTAATACTGGGCTGGCTTTTATTGATTTCGCGGGCTGCACTCAAAAACTCAGGACTGCGGCTTTCGGCTTCTTTGTCCAAAATTTAATACTATAATTTTTGAGGTCAACGCGCGTGATGGTAGGGTGTAACGTTGCTTTGTAAAATGTGACCAATTTAAATACACCCCCGGGCGTCGCTACTCCTCTTGACTCATCTTTACAAAGTCCAAAGGCAAAAAGCGGGAGGGGTCTGCATTAACTGGTAACCTCATAACAGTTGTTGATTTCGAACGCTACAATTCGAAATTCAAAATAATTACCGAGCACAATCATAGGATGTTATTACGCAGCATTTGTTTTTCGAATCGTAATGAAAGGTGGGAGCTTTGTTTTGTTAATGTTGCCAGTACTTTTAAGTGGTAAGTATAAAAGTTTATATTAATAGACGGCCTTCTTTTTTCAGAATAAGTTTTAAGTATTGACGACAATTTTAAACGATCATAATTTTTCTTTTGCCACACCGTGTGTTCGTTAGTGGCTATACGCGTCCGTAATTTAGAAATAATAGTTTCTATAATGAAAACGTCATTTTAATTATAATTAAACCGTCATTATAATTAATTTGAACAGCACGCGCCGCCTTGGGCGTTGACAGTTGTGAGTTTTTTAATAGACCCCACCCACAGCCGCCTCGATTGATGTTCTGGTAACACCAAGTCTATAAAACATTGACGTTTTAAATGTCCTTTGAATTTGAATATGTGTTTGTTAGGAGCAAGTAATTTGTGGTTTTTCACTTCGTCACACATGTTGATGAATAGCTAAAGCTTTTGTATAGATAAGAAGTATTTAAAACCTTGTTATTTGTAAGTGGATTGATATTATACATTGCAAAAGGTTTTTTTATGTGGTTTCTAAAGTAATTTTGTGTAAACTAATAAATCTGTTAAGAATGACAAAAAAAACAGCGACGTATGAAAAGAATTAACTACTTACCCATTGCTTAGAAGATTAAACAAGTTTAGAGAAAAAACTTTAAACAAGAGCAATAAATAAAATTCATCACTAAAAGTCGCACATATTATTAAACTTTTTCTTTACTCCCTAAGGCAAAGGTATTGACCTAAAAATCCAGCCTCTGTAACGAATTAACAAGAGAATTCGCTTCAATGATAAATCGTTTCGCACATTCGTTTCCCTATTATCTTTCCAAACTGCCTACCGAATGTTAGTATCCTCGACATCACAGTTCCAAAACCTATCAAAAAAACATTCACAACATTTTCGTCTTTATTCCGATGGCACACAGATCATAATTGTATTAATTTTAATGCTGTAACGACATACTTTACTGCCCTCAGTACGTGAAGTTCAAAAACGGAATGTGCGATTCCATACTTTATTGTCACGTCGTGAAAAAAAAACGGATAGTGTTGGGCACAATGGCGATTGCAAGTGGAGTGAAATCGCGACAATGGATTTTAATGAAGTGGTTTTGTCATGTTTTTAGGCGTTTCGCCGCGTGTGGGTATATTAAAGCACAATTATGTTATAATGGGCGTTTATTGGACGATTAGTGCGACGGATCGAAGAGGCGTGCATTGAGAAACTTGTGTTGAAATAGGTGTACTGTCATTCACAGAATTGTTTAGTTGACTGTGAAGTGACATTATTGAAGCTTGAAAAAGCTCTTTTTTTCTGTTTACACCTGGCTGCGCACGTGTGGTTAATAAAATGGTAAAGCTGTGATTTAGATCCGCTGTTATAAAAAAATACTCGTTGGACTAGAAAAATGATAGCTAGTATCTTACTTTACTTAAGGAAGTGGATAGAAAACGTTCATTTTAAAGTCGGAATTCGATTAAACTTGCTTACCTATTTTGCCATCTAAACCAGCGGCTCACTTTCTTGGAAAAGAGTAAATATTTATGATTACAGGATATAATTTTAAATTAAAGTTATATTGTTCCCTACAATTTGTCTTGTCTCTATAACAATAGATCTGAGAACCAGTTTCGTTATTTACGATGGCCGATCAATGAATGGAAATTGGATTAAATTTGTCAGTAATTGTATTTTCCTAAGTACGAATATTAAAACTCATAGAGATCTACTAAAATATAGAAAAAAAGCAACATTTATCGCTTCTGTTACCCTGTTATAGAGCGCACGTCAATAATTAGTCTTAAGCAATTCAACAGGTAACTTAAAGTAACCATTCGTGAAAACTGAAACTACTCAAATGATTCACGAGATCGGCCGACTAATTTCTATCCCAAAAAGAGTCTTTAATAATCAACGCAACGGCGGGCTAGGCGGTGCCGAGAACGCGACATATAAATATTTTGTTAGAACACTTGAGCACACGAATGTACAGTTTAAATAAAACTGACATCATTGAGAAACACAATCACATTAACGACATATAATTGTGTCTCAATAATTACTTAGTAATTCACACTTACAAGCTTCTATTAGCAATATAAAAATCTTTGAGTGTTATGCGAAAATCATCTTTATTGTTGACAACTTAAAGCATCTATTAAGTTTTCATATGCAGACTGAATAGGTACTAAAAGTACCCCGAGACGTCATTTTTTGTAGTTAGCTAAACATTTATTTCCCTCATATAACTTTTCCTCATAATTTACTTCCTTTTACCTGCACTTACATTAAAAACGATTAAAAAACACATTTCAAAATAACAAACAAATGTAAAGAGATATTAACAGTCTAGACTAATTGGTTCCAAACACTACATCCATACAAATTACGTCTACAATGTAATATAATAATAGATGCGCAAGCGCATGTCACTGATCATTATCTCAGGGGATACCAACACCCCTTAAAGTGATATTACGGTTGTGAAAGCGAGACAACACTACGCCGTGTAGAGCGACATCTCTCTCCCCCAATAACGTGGCAATAGGCCCTACACATCACAGCCATCTTAAAAGATATCTTGTAAAACTATTGTTTATTTCAATGTATTTTTAATTGTACATCGTACAGTCAAGTGACTATTCATGACAATTAAAATGTATATAATGTTGTTTAATTGTACTAAGTTTAGAAAGGCAATTTGTCATTGCAATCTGTGTAGCGGTGTTGTTCGATGTAAGGTTGGAATGATACTGGTGCAAGTCTAGGAGTAGGTTTAAGTGAATGGCGGTTGCTGTGTTTTTATACAAGTTTAATAACTCACATATGTAGATAATATTATTTTATAGTATTCAATACTTATTTTTATTGTAATTTATATCTATTCATATTTGCAAAAACTACATAGAGATGTTCAGTGTGACAAAGTACATGAGCATCATTTAAGTTTTGTCGTTTCAGACTTTAATCTTTGTCAAAATTGTATACACAGGATAAGCTAGACTGTCGTAAAACCAGAATAAGAAAAAAACATTAAATAAGAAACAATCTATCATAAAGAAATTATTCAAACTTATTATATTGACTAGACTATAGATAGAATTCGGAAGACTCATCGTCTTCCAAATACTATGCGCTGGTGAGAGGCGCGCTGGATCGAGACCGATGGAGGCAGATCATCCACGTTCAAATTTTGCCCTGACGCTGACCACGATCCTCAGATATGAGGGAGAGATATTGACCAGAGACACTCCACCCTAACGCAGAAATACTATTGCGTGCGATAGCCGCCATGTTTTATTTGTAGTGGGGTAAATGATACCATAGACAAGACTAGAAGAGGTTGTCGTTGTGACTAAGTTGTAATTAGACATCTGTACTCCCTGCTACGGTTTATGAGATGGTTTGATAACAACATTTATACTTTTAAAGTACCTTCTGCGGTTAAATATTAAACAATACCTATAAAATGGCATTATTTACTTAAGAGTATCTAGTATTGATTAAATTGCAGGGACACGTTAAAAAACCTCATGTTTCCAGAAATGTGAAATTAATAATTCAAAAATACTGTTATCTGAACATAAGATGGTAGTAGATGAAAGATGAAATAACTGATATTAGCACAAAGCCAGATTTTACAGTAGACATTTTCTTGAACTAATTATCGGAAAAGGAAAAAAACAGAGCGTCGATTCCGCAATCTACAATGGCCATTTTACAATGGTTCATTGTATTGACAGTGAAATTATTGAGTTGGCAACATGTTGAAGAGAATACTAATAGTGTCATTTTAATAAATTTCCATTCATTCAACGGCCATTGTAAAGCAGAATCGATGCCTAGGGCGAAGTTCGTAGTTCCTAAATCATTAGTCCGTCATCTTAACCACGTTAATGTTGACATTCCATTTACAGTCTAGAGCTGTCACATCAAGCATACCGCTTGTTTAAACTTTAAACTAAAGCCGATTGAAAAAATCATAATCAGTTTATCATGAAAGAACGTCAAGCACAATCACCCACGCAAGTTTTGACAAGGCATTTTGAAAAGCGACCTTATAACTCAGTTCTTAAAGTTGGTTTTAGTTTTGGACGGTGGGTATATGTGTGGTTTAGTGTGGAAACTAACAAGGATTCTGTCAATCGCGTCAAAGACGCCGTGTATTGTTCGCGCGTCTCGTTTTCGGCGATACGAGATTTAATCCCTTGTTTGAAACGCTGTTTTGAGGTGTGGTCATAGAGCTAGCGATTAGCGGCAGCTATGTCGTGTTTACTCGTGTTTAAGTAATTAAAAATAACATAAAAAGTTTGCTTATGTAAAAACTGACTATATTTCAATTATGAAATGCTTAAGAAAATCTTCATATCATTATTATATTCTATCCCGCAAAACGTCCATCACATTTAAAAAACTGTGTTTTTGCGCTTGTTTTCACTCAGTTTTACTTTACTGTTACTTTTCAGACTCTACCGGAGCTGAAGGCTTGGGTTCGCGAATAGAAAAAATAATAAATAAACCGTTGGAAGTAAGAAGCATATGTGTATTTTGATTATATTTCAGAATAATTAATTGTATAAATAAATAAGACACTTTCTTGAAACTCTACAAGTCTATATTTCTCTTGGTAAACTCTTGTAGAGTTTTGAACATCATCCTGACCTTCTTAGAATAACAGTTTGCTTCATTTGACTGGGGTCTCAATCAGGGCGCAATTAGAAATAATTAAATTCATAGCCAATCACGATACCGAACACTGCAAAATGTAAAAAATTGACATAAAAAATCCTTAACAATTGCCTTCTAGCTATAAGTTATCTTATAAAGTAACCAAATACAAAGTAAAACCCTATTAGTAGCCAATACAATCAAATCTAAACTAATCTCAACCACTTTAAGTGGTTGTAAAACGGATCACAGAATCTACTTACACTATCTGACACTTTATGTGACCGCTAGATGTCGCACCTGCGCCCTAGCCCTCATAAATAGTTTCGATATCAATTGATTTGCTATAAGTACTAATGAGGCATGCTTCCTTCGCTCAAAAGACTCTTGAGCGACACATTCGAATTAAATAACCTTCATCTCTTCCCACTCAAATATAAATCTTAATTTCAATTTTGTAGAGTTCGTTTTGCCATGTCATGTGTAGTATAGTTTTTAAGCTGTTAATAAAATTATTCGGATCTATTTAATGCCTTTGATTTGAGGATTAGGACAGATATAATAGGCTCAATCTCGTATCAAGTTTGATAAAACAGCCGATGTCAAGATAAAATGTATGTATCTCGTTGTGACAGTTTAAGGTACGAAAAAATTAGAAGATGACATGTTTGGGGAAACTTACGTTCACGTATGTGAATGAACGTGTGATATTATGCAATAAGCTACTACTTTTGGTCATTTCTATAGCTTTCGCAACAGGTCAGTTTAAATAGAGCTTTTCTTTGCACATACAGATTACACAAAGATTTTAATGGTACGTAGCTACATCAGGTTAGACTAGAAGCCGGTCCCACAAAGATGTAAAAATTCTAGAAAAATTAGATGTTATGTAAATGCCCAAAGTTATGGATCTATGCTATGAGAATTCATAACAACATCTATGAATGCTTGTGTGTGAAATACAAGTCTGCATAAATTACTGCACAATAGATGAGAGATCCAAGAGGTTGGATGATCTCCCAGCTAATCATGTAAAATGGGTCCCTCTCACTCAACGCCAACAAATATAAGTGAAATACATTGATGTTGATGACATGCCACACCGTTGCAAATTACATTAAATGTCTAAAGATTTGTTAAATTAACGAATATAAAAAGTAGTTAGTACATTATGATTTAAATGACGTTAGAACATTAGAACCTGCTCCTAAACCTTAGGAGTTCTACAAGAGAATTAAGAAAATATATAATTGTGATATGAAATTCAAAAGTCAGTTAAAAACTAAAAAATCAGATAAGATAGCGAGTGTTTTTGTACTTAGTCGACTATTCTACATAATCGAAATCAAAAAATTAAATCGTCATCTTTATCGCACTACGCGCTACGGAGTCATTTCATCGCCAACGAATTCCAAGCACATGCCTCTTGCCATTAAAACGACTGTATCACTACTGAATAATTAACAATCCTTTCTTTAAAGCTTGTGTGAAACCCAAGCTATGCAAAGGTCTCTTCTGTCTTCCAAATCTCTTTGTATTGCGCGTTTTCTGACTCATTTTCCAATTGACGTACACAAAATTTTACAATACAACAATTCTTTTAGCAGTCTTACAAAAGGTAAAATTAATAACAAATCCAATCAAATAAAAAACTTGTATCTTTTGTCTAAAACCCGGTTAATCTGTTTAAACAAAACCGCAGTTAAACGAGAGGATGTTTGAATAATGCTCAAAGCGAGCTCATAAACCATACCTGCGTTACATCACGACTATTTTTGACACTTATTCACATGTATATTAACAAATAAATAGGATCAAACGATCATATGCAAGATTATGATATTCGTTTCACTGATCCCGCCTTTGATATTACGAGTAAGATGTAAATCACACAGTTTTATGATAGCCTGGTGTTTCTCGCGGTAAGTAATTCATGAGCGGATTCGTAGAAACTGATTCTAGTTATAATTGTTGCTATATTAATTAATGCATTATGGGGCAAAGTTATATGATTATTCATAAAATCAATCGTCAAATAGGTTGACGAAATTTATTCCCGGTTCCCTCGCGACATAGATTTTCTTACTAAAAGGCAAAACAAAAACAAATCAGAAATGACTATTCTTTATTTCTGGTACTTGTGGTAGAATGTGTGTCCACAATCTGTATCTCATTAACAGTTATAGCTAGACACGAAATATAACTAATACAGACCCACCAGTGTCGCGAGTCAAACCCGCACTCGAGCGGTCACTACGGTAACAAAATAACAATATTCCTCCAGTGAATCCAATCCATCAATCAATCTTGCGTATTTTTAACGAGAACTTTGCAGATAGAGTGTAATTAGTGCCAGTCTGGTCTAGCCCGCAGCTAGTACTCGATGACTGGTAGAGCAGACTTGGACATAAAGGTTCTGTGAGAGATTGACCAGTGTCAGAAAATAAACAAAGCTTTTAGTAATAGCGTTTATGGTAAAGTATTGAACCCGGGACTAATATGACTTTATCAATAATCTTCGTACTTTTAAGGTTGAAAAACCAATCAAATGGGAACCTTACTCGAGAGGCTGAGGGTTCTGTACAAGATGGTAAATATAAAGGAATTGGTTGGGTGACAAATGTGTTATCGTGACAATCGTTATTTAACCTCAATCTTTATTTGTATTGTTTGTCATTACAGCGGCAGCATAAATAAATCATCTAGGGAAATGTCATCTGCCTTGCTATCGCTGCTCATACAGCCTTGGTGCAAGACCGTTAGACCAGCGAACAGACGGTAGAGCCTCTAAAATAGAGTTTCGTTCTTTCCGTTTGAGTACGAAACCCTGAGAAACACCACAAAGATATTGTTAAAGAAAGGGCTGAAAAGTTCGAAAATGACAATATTTAATTGCTACATCAAGTGATTTTCTTCATATTGAGTGTTTCAAGCTAACGCGACTGTCAAAGTAACACCTGACTAGAAGATTAATAAGAAATCTCCAACCCTCTGGAGGCGTATAGTGAATGCTAGTTCCTTCTCCTTATTACACAATGTCCAGTCAAATCAACCTCATTCTTGAAGGTTTCGTACACTTCAGTAATTATGAAAAGTTCTTCAAAGCAAACATTTTCCTGTTAGAAAGTATTCAGTAGCGACCGCCCGCTGGCTCCTAATCATTCAAGTAACTGGTAATACGGTGAATACGGTAACTTGAAAATAAAACTGAATCATCAAGTAGTGAATAAATACGCGGTGATTTGTGAACTTGCTTCTTTCAGAGCTGATGCTGTCAGCAGGAAAGTCAATGACACATTTAAGTGCATGTAAAAAGCCTCGTTAATAGAACTCTACTAAAATCCGCTTCTTAAGCTCAATTAGAATGATTCTAATCTGTTTTCGTCAACTTTTCATGTTACTGCAGTGGATCTGCGACAGGTTTGTTACATCTTTATTTTAAAGCGATAGAATACATTTTCCTCATCCAATTTTCAGAACATAGTTTGATATATATTTGGGATAAAATAACAAATACTCATAAACATCTCCGCTCAGAAAAATGCCGTTTACGAACCGAACTCTTAAAAAAGACCATGCGATCATGCGGCCATGTGAGAAATTCAATTGATATAGTAAAAGATTCACCATTAAAGCCAGCAACTTAACGGAGACCATCCAGGAAAGCGATGCAAAGAACCACAAGCACAACTCCTTATCGCCTAACCTAACTTTGACTCTACATTCACAAATACAGCAGAATCACCTAACGGGCAACCTCATTCTTATCAAAACTGACAGAGCACTTAATACTGCCACCCATTACGAAGTCAATACCAATTCCAATACCATTTTTTGCTTGCGCAATCTCCAAGACCTAAAATTACGTCGAAAGTTAGCCAGTAATGGCCATAATAAATTGACCAATAAGCGAACTTAATACAGTTTTTCAACGAGTACTTTCTATGACGTTTTTGCTATCGTTGTCATACGTAATTGATCATGGCGACGACCACCTACCAAGACGTTTTAATGTAGAGCTGTTGTTGTTGAGGAAGCGAGATGGCGCTCTACAAGCGATATAGCTCCGTCCCACTTGCACACGCAACCGATTTCGTTTAAAACGTTGTGGTAAGCAACTGTCTATTGCTTTATTACGAGGCTGTCTTGTCTCGGACTAGTTTTAGTTAATATGATATTGGCTTAACGAGTTTATTAGATGATTATGAAGTTTTCAATATTAGATATGTGTGGGTGGGCGTTGTCTGGTAAGCTGATGGATACATGACCGCTTCTAGAAGCTATCAACGATTAGGAGATTTTTTACCTATGAACGAATTATTTGGTGATCTTTAATAAGACTGGCGTGTAAAAAAAATGGTTTTACCTAATACTAAAATGTACTTCCATTTCTCACAATTACACTTAAAGATATTTGACTCACGTAAAAAAGAAATACAGTTTTGCTCTTAGTTTTTACTTACAATGTAACCAAGGACTTTTTCTATTGAATTTCGGTGATTAGTATCTAATGGCTTCGCAAAGAAACTCTATTCCACTTAAAATATATTTCTCATTTCATGTCCTATTTTATTGACATTAAAACTCACTTTAAGACATTACTTCTCGAAACTTGAACACAAGACAGGCAGATGGCAAGCCAGACGGTTACGTAGCACAAATTCCTTTAAAAAAACATATATCAGATGAAACATTAGCAAAAAACCGTAGCAACTAAATTAAATTAAGCTAATCGATGGCTTTCAATAGAACCGGCCACCCTAAACGCTATTAATATTAATACACACATAAAACATTAACAATTATATAACTCTTGGCCGTTTTAGAAGAGAATTGGTACTAATAATGTCGAAATAGGCGTTAATAGGACATCTAATGGGCTGCTTTATGGCCGCGGCCCTTCAAAGGCCCACGTACTGTTTATAACCTTTTTTGTGTCCCGATCTAAGTTTTTGGGTAAACACTTTAAAAAAAACACTAGACGTCAATTTGAGCGTTCTATGTCAAAATTTGAATATCCGTGGAAGCTGTTTTTTATACAACATTTTATAAATACATCGGCTTATTATATTTTCTAAAACATCGTTAGATTGATATTATAAACTTACTTTAAACACTTTAAATACTTTACTATAAACACTTTTTTTGTATAATACAAAAGAAAATACGTTTTCAACTTAAAAAAAAAACATTAAAATTTATGTAAGTGATGTAAACTTTTTATGACACATTAAACTTAGCACAACGGTCGTATAAACCTGCCTCTAACTTTAGAGACAATATAAAATCTACAACTCAGTGCAACTTAAAGAATACTCAAAAAACGACTACCTACTGTACAATACACTCAATTTCCTTATAAATTAAAACCTCAAAACGTTAATATTTTAATCCCTTCAGATTGATATTAACGCCCTTTTTACGTATACCTTTAAACCGTATACATTCGCTCTAGCAAGGAGAAGTCTGTCATATCGTCCCGCCTAACCGCTGGTATGACCAAAAGAATAGGCACTATTGCACCATAATTTATAGCGAAGCCCGACCGAGCTATAAGCTATAATAGCTTCCCAGACACCTTCGCCTGTTAGACAGAGATGCAGCTATGTAAGTGAGAGGGATGCAAGACCAGAAGCGCCGCTCCACGTCAAAATACGTGCTCCGTTCGTTTTATTACCTTGCTGTGCTGTGGCGAAAGAGAGATGTGTCGATATCGATAGTTTATTGAATCTTAAATGGTTTATCGATAGTTTTTGGTTTGTTATTTAAATGTAATGCACTTTGTATTGAAGGAGTAGTCGTTATATGTACATACTTATTAATTAATCGAAAATAAATATGTAATTTTAAGTAATAGGCTGTTTAAGCTAATTACTGCACATATGAACATGTTTCTTTTTGTACATTTAAGTTTTCTAGAATGAGCTTCGAGATGCAAAGATGTTTTAAATTAACAAATTCTTGTAAATACAATTACCGTACTAATTTAATATTTTTAAATTTGTGTAAAACCAACAATAATTAATTTTTCACTGTTATTGTATAAGAATTAATCTTAATATGAATTATAAAATAATCTCAACATTATAATACGAAAGACAAAAAGACAACCTACAAAAAAATTATCGACAACAACAAAACCGCTCTCCCACCGTCACATCCCTAAAGCCGGTGCGGCGGCAACATCAAAGGAGGCCACCTCTTTGATGTGGCCGATGGCGCGCGCCGCCAAACGCCGTAAGCGCCAAATCCATACGTCATCCTCCTGTCATTATAACGCCTCACAATCGAGCTACGGAATGTGAAATTACTTACGAGACAATATAAATTGACAAGTCAGTTTAATACCGATTACTTGCCTTTACTTGTCACTCGGATGGTCGTAAGCGCGATTGGCGAGGTGACCCCATGTCTTCAATTAACTAAATTGATATCAGGACTTTTTGGTGACCGAATTTGACATTTCGATTTTTTTAACCTCTTACGTCATCTGAACGACCATGGAGTTCGAATATCTTTTAAGACTACGCGCGCGGGGGGAAAATATAATAAGCTTTATGTCCTTTCTTAAGTTTAAGTTTAATATAGTTCAGTGTCCTTAATCTTTAAATAATTACATGGAATATCAAATTTTATAGTTTAGCGTAAAATAAAGGTTTATGCGGTTGGGTTTAAATACTGTTTGTAATATGAACACAAGGCTATGTCCACTAGGTTTAAAGTAATAAACTCGGATAGTTTAATTGTTTTAAATTAGTTTGCATGCATACATAGGTACTATAAAATGCAAATCCTACAAATTATAGACTTTGTTCCCTTACTACTAACGTTTTTATTAGTTTTTAATTATGCAAAAGCAGAAATTACGAAACCTTCTTAAAGCAATTTCATAACTTTGCTAATAGGTATTACGGATTTTTTTATCAGTCGATTTTATTCCTTTTCAAATATTACAAATTAAACAGATAGGTACATGATTCTAACACCAACCGAGAATAGAATACAGTCATGGTTATTCAAAATACGTTGCATTATCTTTAAATAAATACGTTATAATATCACAGTAGGACAGTTGAGGGCTGGTTTAAAACATAATTTTAAAAACCTAAGCTTCTAGCACCGAGCTTCGAATCATTATGAGCGTGGTGATCAATGCTTAGGTAAACCTTCCCTGTACTGAAAAGACTTGAGTAGAGCAGAGGGGTTTTCATAACCTGTTTTTTTTTTATATTATTATATACGAAAGTAAATTCAAGTCAGTCACCAAATAAATTAAAATTTAAGTCGTAAAATTAAAGTTGTCCCGAATTTCTCAAACATTTTCACCTGTCTTCCAAGATTGAATGGTATTGTATTAAAATGGATATCGATAGCCATTTTAACTGATCAATTCTCTTTTTGTTTTCATATTAGTGATGGACGGACACACAATGGGCTAACACTCGCATTTAATCCATTAAGACTTCTAATGGACATTATTGTGAACTATCACGGTTATCTTATTGAAGAGCAGGTCTACTGCCATCTCTTATACGCGGACTTGAAGAAAGAAACCGTTCTACATCGTGTAGTTTGTTGCCTCCCTTCCACAAGAACAACAGTCTTATTTTAAAAATTAGTGATAGGTAGGTGAGAAAGAAATGGAAGGAAAATCTCTTTTCTTCTTTTCTCTTCTTTATTAGGGCGTTTAACTACTCCTGGATATCCGACCTCTTTGAAGGAGGAAAGGGTCTCTTACTGACTAAACCTAAGCCGCCGCCGGGCTACGTGCGCTTTTTAATTATTCACGCAAGGCAACCTTCATACCTGATGGTAACTAGAACCTTTCTGCAGAGTTACAAAGGGGCATGTTTAGTTTGTTCAATAAGAGAGATCTTTCGACTAATTTATCCTGCGTCTCTCTTTGTTTTTTACATAAAGATATTTTCCAAAGAATGTGGCGCACGGCTTAGTTATGCTGTCTAGTTATATTATCCAGTTTAGTTCCTTCGCATAAGCCGCAATGCAAGTCGATAAAAATTCCAGTAAATGAGTTAATGAAGTTTGTGGTAGTTTATTTAAAAAAACGAAAGATTTAACTTGAGTGTTAGGTGTTTTATATTTGTAGCATATAAAACAGATAAGACTTAAGATCAAATCTTTCATAGGTGAAACAATACAGTAGCTACAAACGCCTAATTAACAAGAAACTTAAGCCCGCACCTACAGTACAAGCGCACTGTCACTTAGGTCATTTGGGCCCGACACCATGAACAATAGTTCGCCTTGTGAAAGGGCACAAAAACCAAATTACAGGTTTCTCGGCGAAGCGCATTGTGCACGATAATTTGGGCAACCCTTTACATATGTTCAATGTGAATCTTTACATTGTTTTTTGTTAATTCACGTCTACAAAAGATGTCTAACCATTGATAAGGGCTGGAGTCAGTTGTTATTTTAATATCTCGCGGTTTTCAATGCGGAGGCCTTAGGTTGAGTTTAAAGAAATACTGAGTCGACATTGTAGATATAATATAAACGTAAGAAGTTATCAAGTTAAAATATATAGTTCAATAGTCTGGTCATAGATAGCTGCACTTAGGTTAAAACTCAGCCTGAGTTGGCCTTTTCGAAAACATTTTTCTTAACGACTCCCGCACTACGGAATTGAATCCTGTACTTTGACAAACGTTCAAGCACAAAGACGCCCAGAGTCAGGACAAGCATTTGTAGACCACACAAATGCTTGTTAATTTGTAGAACTATTTATGAAATTTGGTCATCAGTGATTATAAGAAGTTCCATGTTTAAAGCGGGTAACACCGCAGGGGTTAGCAAGTTTCAAATATTTAATCCTTGTTTGCACTGTGCGACACACATTCGAGGCTGGTAAAATAAATAAATATCCGTACCAAACTACAGAATTCATCATCATCTCATCTCAGCCTATGGCTGTCCGCTGCTGGACATACGCCTCCCCATACGTTCTTCAGCGCGAACGGACTACAGATGTATGGTACTGCAATAGAGCGATGTAAAATGTTATTATATCATTGTATTAATTGTGTTGGCTGTAAAACTGACACTGAAATGGTTTGAAGCTTCCTTTAAAATGGAACTTTAGGCAGGTAAGGAAGTTCTTTTTTTGGTGCAAAAATAATAAGTGACGATGATAATTAATCAAAATGTATTTATATTGCCTAAAAAAAAAGATTTTGCGTAGACGAACTTTAAATCCATTTATCGACGAAATCAAAACCCTAACTCACCAAACAGACTGACCAATAAACTTAATTATGATTTCAACAGAAACGATTGACCACACAACATCGCAATAACCTAACAAGAACTTTTAATAAACGAAAACACAAAAGTATCGTACTCAACTCATCAATCAAACAAACATAATATGTCGGACGACTATAAGACTATTATTAAACAACATTTTAACGGATAGCCGTGAATAATTAGTTAACAAAGGCACATTTTCCGTCCAGCCGTCAACCTTTATCACGGAGAAAAATCGTCTAATTCACACCTTCAAGACCACATTTAGACGTACAACACTATTCTATAAATGTTGCCAGGTTTTTAATTAGCAACAATAATGGGTAATTTAAAGAATTAAATACATTTAAGTGTTTTTTCGCACGTACTGTGTTATTTTGTTTGTTTATTTTGCGCTATTATTTATGTGTAAGATGTCGGTTTTGATAGGCAGGCATTTTAATTGTCATCTAGTCCGCCATTGTTGGCACTAAATAAATAGTCTTGTGTTGACAATTAATGTAAATAATTGCTAAAACCTTGCACTTTTTACTGTGGTGTCGTAACATATGATTATTTTAATTGTTGTTGCAATTTCCACCAGAAACTAAAAACACTTACCTACAATTGTAATTTTTAACAAATAAAATCAACCTAGGGAATCACATTTAAAACTGGACATTTTAGTTATAAAACACAACGTCACGTTCAATTTTCGAGGTAAATTGACTTTTACAACTAGCAACACCGAATCCTGCGGTCAAATTAATCAAGTAGGTCCCTAATTATGGCATATTTTAAAATGTTTTCGTTGAACGACACAGTTTTGACAGAGGCGCAAAGATAAATGATCGCTAATTACCGAACCGTCCGCTAGGGGGCGGGGTTCGATTCCGCACTCGATCTAATGGTCCAACTGTTACCGATACTAGCTTAACACGCGGGTTCACCTTGCTAAACGGTTTTTTTGCCACTCTACTCCGATGTCTGACTATATCTATCAGAGGTCTATGATAAGGAACAAGTCTAAGTTTGTTAGTAACTTAGTACCTACCTTAGACCACATATTTCACTGTGGTGGAAAAGCTTTTTGGATCTTCTAATATTAAAAATATATTTGTTAGATACGTCCAAAAATACTTGTCAGTTTTCACAGTAAACCCCTAACGAAATATAGTTTGGATACGAAACAGTTTTTCAAGATTTGAAAAGTATACTTTAATATAAAGCCGTGGAAATCTTAAAGATGCAATAAAACAAAAAACATTTTAATTCATATTTCTAAAAACCCCCACAAGCAAGACACACAAAACAATTGACGATCAATATTCAACATATTCGACACTACAAGTTCATAACTTTGATGAAAAAAAAACTTATTAATAACGGACATAAAGATTGGGATGAGTTCGCGATTAAAGAAGGTTGTATATGTGTTCAAATCGAGGAGATATTAACACGTCTCCATAATGGCTCGCATTTATTTAAAACGATATTCTCTTGATTGCTTCTGTTGGTTAATATAGGACAAACGTCTTCATCACGAAGACGGAGATAGGTATATAGTTCTGTCTCCTACTGGTGACAAAGTTTCAAATAGTAGGTTGTTTTTAATGCAAAATGTCATATAGAAACATATTATAATTGTTCTTGATGGTCAAAATTGAAAGAAAAGTATATTCATGTGATTTTCCAATTGAACCAACGTTACATGAACAAATATGTCTCAGCTAGTCTTAAATGTAATTGAGTTTCAAGTCTCCAAATTCAAGTTGTTAGTTTATAATATCTATTAAAGTTCTTATTTTAGGTGGTTTAGTAAATTTTTTATCTTACCACTGCACAATTTATAAGAAGAAAAATTTGTAAGATATAATTTTGCACGATTGCTAAAAAGTTATTCTAAAAATTATCAAGTTAGACGAAAAAAACAGATTTACAGTTAGTTTAAATCAACATTTCTTCGTATCATTAATTACTCAAAAGTTTAACAAAGAACCTTACATCAAAACAATTCCGGAAAAAATTCGCAAATTTTAATACAGACGTCGAGTGCATGAAATAGATACATTACATCCATTACCTTGCACACAAAATGTATAGTTCTCACGTCATTTTAATTACACTAAATGAATATACAATATGATTAATTATGTAAAGCAATTATTTAATTAAATGTGTGGCGTGTCAAGCGTTGCCAAGCCACGTCCAGCCACTCCTCAATGTCAATATTTAAATATTAACATATCACGTGTCCCATCGTTTCGGTAAAGTCAACATGTTTATTATATTAATTACTATGCATATATTAGCGTTTTTTTGCTACTTTTCTACCAGGAATTAAGGCTTTATCGTGAAAATGTATGTCCCACGCAAACGCATGTTACATGAATAATTTATGGAATAGAGGAAAAGTTTGAAAAATTTTTGAGAGTTATGTCCATATTAGAAAAAATATTTTCTTTGTTTTAAATAGCTTGCAGAACTGCAAGATAAGATTACGTGCCTTTTGTGTATTTTTTTAATTATTAACGCAAATATTAAATAATCTCTAAGTGGATCATGATAGTTAAATTGTTCAATGAATTCTGTAGTAAGTTTCGTTACGAGATTTGTATTTATTTATTAATGGACAAACAACAAACAAGGGGTAATACACATATATAGAAATACGGTACTTACAAAGGTACTGCTTCTTTCTTAAGAAATATTTTATCTTTCTTTCTTTTTTTTTCTTGCCTTACTTAGGAAGTTATTCGATCTTAAATACTTTAAAGAACACACTAACAAAATGTATTGTAAAATAACGCTACTATATTTTATAAACATTAGCTTTCTCTCCTATGGAGCTATTTGTACAACAATTGTATATCTAATACAACACAAGCTCAGCAGAAACAATCCACTGACCACTCACCAAAACCTTGACGAGCTACATTTCATCACACCAGCGATACATTTCATCAATAAAGCTATAAGATGATAATTGATCTGATTAGAAAGAGTACTTATCATGATTCTAATGTTTCGTCATCTGACGACTACAAAAAGCTTTTAATATTAATGTAATTCTGTTAAAGGGAGTTTTGAGCATTATTAAAGGTTAGCCTTGCCCATTTGGTTCAAGGATGGGTGACCATTTACCGTAAATATATCGAGTCGCTTATATGCTTCTAGGGTTCTTTTATTGTTCCATATTTTTGGGGTTAAAACCAATCCAAATTGTAGAAACGGAACCCTTTGTCTGAGAAACTTCTGCCTTTTCGTCCATCACCATTTTCAGTTTTGAAAAAATAAGTATTCGCGCATGATGTTTTTCTGTTGCCGCTATAAGATCAACTACCTCCAAAAAAAAAACTAGTGCTAAGCAATGGTTTTTATAGATTTTTTTGACGACAGTCCGCTTCACACTTTACAAGTTATTAAATAGAAATGCAATGTTGATAAGCCATCAGTTTTAGGTGGTAAACCTCAATAAATTGCACACAAATGTATGAAAATGACACTTGTTTTCGTTAGGTTACAGAGTGACTATTGTATACTATTGACGTTACCAATTGGAGAACTGTAATTTGGCCAAAGAGTTGCGACGCTATTTGGCTGAACGGGTGAACTTCACCGTAAGGTAATCGTCAAAGATATATTAATGATACAAGTAAATGAAATTAACGATTATCAAACAAAGGGCATCCATCCCAAACCTTCTCATCGTTAAAGCGAGACGTTGCAAAAATTGCTTCATCATGTAAAACACAAAACCATCTTGCATTTCAAGTCAAAAATACCATCTTTATCAAATTTGCGATCGTGGGAATCTATTAGGAGCTCACCACTTTAAAACATTGAGTCGATCGCACGTGAATCAGCATTATTTCTATTAGAGGATCGACCAGTTCTGCTGACCTACCTCTCCGCCTTTCCTTCATCGGTTTTCATTCGGAAGAAGGGTAATGGAGTCTGTCTGTAGAGGTCTGTTAATCCTGGTCATATTAGATGTAATGAGCAGTTAGCTTTTCTTCGGTGATGTGAACATGTCATAGATAATTCGATTTAATAGTTCAGAACTGGTAATTATCGAATTAGGAACTTCTTCGTTATGGCTGCAATTTTTTCGTTTTTATTATTTTATGTAATTATTATATTAGTTGAGATATATGGGAAATTAAGTGGCAAGGCTTGTAGTCTCTCAGGGCCCCAATTCTGATGGCCGATGAATGGTCATTGTAAATAGCAGAATTGGGGCTTTGATAGGATACTATAAGTAATTTAATACGTTTAGATAAACCGGGACGGTTTCTGGGGTGGGCGAAATGTTAAAAATATAAATAAAAATCAACGACTGTTTATTGACTACAACTATATTAAACATTATTTCAAAAACAACCAGGCCGAGTTCCAATTAAGTCTAGACCTGGTGATAGATGTCTAAGCGACTAGCCATGCTAAAATATTAATCGAATCCACCTTATTCGGACGATTCTTCCTCATTCGAAGTTTTCGTATACCTAGACATTCTGTATTTATAAAACCTTTTTTCTCCTAAATATCTAGATTCGTAATACCTCCTATCCAATTCAGTCTACCTTTAAGTTAGTCAGACAATATCGTGGTATAGTTTTCATTCGCGGCGGCATTTGATTTATAAACAATACGTCAGTGACGTAAGCTTCTTTAGCGGCACAGATTTATCGCTAGGGAGGGGACATGATGGGATGCTGCGGTCTTATGTTGTCGATATCGATAATTATGTCAATGAAACTTAATAAGTTGGCTCAATTAAATATTTTGATGGTTTTAATAACTGAGTAATGATGATATTCAGAAGAGTTTAATATCTAGCCTACTTCATTGAAGAACAACACACAGAATAGAAGTAGTATACCCTACTTATGCTCTATGAAAATAGACTGGTAGGTACCTATAGATCACCAGGCCAAACCCACTGCGCGTGACGTGTTGATCCCTTTGTCTTTGAGTTTGTTACTTGCATGTTTGTAAAACCATCGCGATATAAGAATTAAATCGCTTAAAAAGGAAGTCGTAAAAAAATATAAGTACATACTTTCGTTTGATAATATGAAAATTACAAGTCAATGTTTGTGAAAAATAATAATTACAAAACTATACGAGTACCGGAAAAGAAAAAACTGTTTAATTTTAACTTTTAACAAAAAAAAAACGTGCTTCCTAACATGCCAACAAAATAATAGATAGTATAAACTGGCTAGTTACAAAACATAGTTAGCATAGGTACTCACAACGTAACACCATAACCTAACCCCTCATACCTACAGCACTTAACCCTATCGATACCGATCTCAGCACACCACTATCCGCCATTCTCACAATCTTGAATCAACCCGTTCATAAGGATTACTACTACAAACACACCACCTTCCCTCTCGCTCTAACTCATGAGGTTTGTTCTTCCGTCTCGCGCGCACATCAATAAGCATTCCCTTTTGCGGCGTTGCGGCGGCGTCTTTGATGTAGCGAGGCCACGCCCCGCGGCCCGCCCCCTCCCCCCGCCGTTGACTGTAGTTAATTCGTCACAGTTTAATCACAATGGTTTTAATTACAAACGGAAACTAAATACGGCGAAATGTTTCTGTTTCAAGTTAATGGCCAGAGATTTAGGAGTGCTTCGGTCGTGGACGAATGTTTGTTTTCTTTTATAATGAGTATTTTAATTATGCTTGTTAATTTATTTGAATGGTTAAATTTTGTTATCTATAGTTTTTCGCTTTGTGTCTTTTCTAAACCGTGGTATTTTTTATTGCAGCGTTTCTGAGCAAATCGTGGCATCGACATCTGCTACAAAGGATCCATTTGTATTTGTTCCGGTTTATTTTTTCTGTGTGTTTCTTAAAAACGTGAATCTTGTTTGTCTCAGCTTCTTCCATTAAATACTGAAGCAGATATCTATATCGTAATTTTTGTTATTCCAACTGAAGAAAAATCTTTAGTTGGCAACTGATGTTTTGATCTCCTCAGATATCTTTTTCGGGAGAAAAATATTGCAATAAGGATATCTTGTACCCCTTCCCCTATATTTCGTAATTCTTTCCTCCTCTCACTTGACAGGAAGCTCGGTAAGTTCAAAGAGAGCTAAACTCCACCCTCAGTAAACTAACGCGCGCAGTAAATATTTCCCAAAGCAATCGTTATAGAGACGATAAAAAATTCAATTACGCTTCCATTGTGAATGTAAATCCTAGGTGTCCTGCGGTACATTCATACGGAGGCATCCAACGCGGCCCGCTCTTACGTAATTACGCCGCCACATCAAAGGCGCCGCCGGCCCGGGCGGCGTCTTTGTAGTCTAATAAACGGGATACACCGCTCAGAAGAAATAGAACTTTAAGGTATTTCTGTAAGGTTGATTTTGGAATGGGACGCTGTAGTTTTCTTAACGCCTTCACGTTATAAAGGGTCATATCAGTTAAGGATTTTGCCACGGATATGTCAAAAAGAGGTTTTATAGCCTGAGCGGAGGACCGCACGAGTTGAACCGAATTAGGTCATGTGTTGGTTAGTTTGTAGTTAATCCTCTGATTGTCTGATTGATGGCAGGAATCTTAACGGCCAATTAGTATTTGATAAGAATGGATTAGTTTTGTTATTTCGAGGCTGATACCAACCTTTTTTGGATAATTAGCGGCACCTAAGGATTTTCAAGTCATTAATGTTTTTGAATTGTATTGGAGAGACTGAAGTATTTTTGATCCGTTTTATGAGTACCTACGCTTATTGATAGTACCTAATGATGTTTTTTTCGCCGACTTGCATAAAGGTGTTATGCCGTAATTTTAATTATTTTAATAAACAAGTATCCTTCTCAAATTATAATTATACCTAACATTAGAATCATGGAGTGGTTTTTGTTGTTACGTCACAAAAAATACTTTTATGTCATATCATATCATTTTCAAAGAAATTATTGCTAATCTATCTTAATTTACTAACGGAACTTACCTAAATTAGTTGAAACTTTAAAAAAGCTCGTAAATACTATTTCCTCGTACTTCTATCACAATTTCTTACACATATAATCACCCTTATATAGCAACAAATAAAGTCTAGACACCTCATAACATAACTATAATTTCTTCCTATTCTTTAAAGCCAGTAGGTCTCGAATGCCTAACGCACAAAGGTTTGTTTATAACAATAATATCGCACGTTCGGTGAGCACGTATATTGCGCTTACATCGATCGCGCCACCGCTGCGCGCCTCACACGACGCATATTACATGTAGTGATGTGCTGCGGGCAACGGTACATATCGATAGATATTTTCGATAATTATTATCGATAGTTTTTCTTGGCGTGAGTAAATGTCGATAAATGTTATCGATAGCTTGACTTGACGTAATGGCGCAACAGGTATGGTTTACTAGGTTTTAGGGCAGTTTATATAAATACTATTTGGAGTGAAATTTCAGTTGCCACTTTGTCTGCTTGGTAACTAGGTTTCCTGGAAGTTTATGTAAATACTTTATGTTGTAATATTCCAGCTGCTCCTTTAATCGATGTGTCAGTGTCAAGTTAATGTTCATCCGTTAGGTATATCTATAACATATACAGTATTGGATTAAGGCTTTCTTCCAGACCTATAGGCGTTTGGAAGAAGAAGGGAAACCTTTGCCCATCATTGGGTATTTTAAAGTTTGGACTAAAAGAAGAAAACAATAACACAATTTGGGAATAGTAAAACAGAATATTTGAAACTTAAAGTAACATACATATCGATCTCAATCATAATATCGATACATCGCCATCTGTAACGCCCATCCTTATCCCAAACCTGCACCACTCAATTACCAAGATGAAATTATTAACATGCTTAAACGGGATTTTTTAAAAGGAACGACATGTCTTGACGGCTTAACTCCAAGCTTTTTATCTTGAGTAGTTTCGAGGTAACAATCATTGGCCATTTTTCTTTTCTCATGCAAATAACTTGAGGATTACAAGGAACGGATTGGTTTTAAATGTAAATTATCGGTATCGGCCGGACCACCAGTACGGTCGTGTACCATAAACGTTGGAGGAAAGCTTTCAAGTGCTTTGCTAAATAGGCCTCGTGTTTACTGACTAGTTAGCTGAGGAAATGTTTGTATTTATATTGTGGACGTATATAAACAATGACGGACTTGCCATTAGACTTTCTTGGCAGCTTTTACAAATAACACTTCGCTACTTTGATGTTATGCTAATGTTGTACACACAACTATTAGATGTCCGAAAGTGGAGGTAGTATGAAATTATTTGAATAAAATCTAGCTGACATTCTCCGAGTTCAAAATGTTGGCTTTACTAACTTGATTATAAAAAAAATGATAATTGATTAGACTTCTCTTTGTGGAAGTTCATAACGGATAAGGATAACATTTGACACTTTGATAGTAATCTCCTAGATTTACACATAGTTAATTAACTTTTTATGTCTTTAATTCCACAGAAGCAGGCAATAAGCTACCGTGGGACGGTGTAGTACATTATATTAATAGAGGCCTACTGATACCTACGACTTTAAGTTATATTATTGAAGTCGCGTAAGCGTGAGAGCGCTCTACAAAGCGTATGGTGTTGTCTCTTTCCCTCAACCGCAATAATATTACGAGATGATTGCAGGTACTTAGGTCCGTTTGCTTATGTTATATCATAACTAATTAAGATCCAAAATGTACGATGAACAACGGAAATACAACCAAGGCTTTAATCAGAGATAATACAAGAGCAATCAATCATTAAATGTGTGATGATTTTATTGCTTTTGATAGAGTTTCGGTAGCACAATAATGATACACACATCTTGATCCTAGAGTCATTATTGTGACGTTTTCAAAGTGTCTGGAAAACGGTCTACTTGAAATAAAAACTTTAGATTTTCTTTTGACAGGGTCATAAGAAGTTTCAAATCGTTACAACTAGAAACAGTTGCTCGATTTCGGTTTTCTTAGATGGATGTGAAAACCGATAATTAGTCAGATAGATATTGGGAGGGAAGCATTTAAAAAAAAAACTAAGATAATGTAAGAATGTAAATCAACGACGTTTTTCCTATCCTTGCTTTATCCCAAAACATGGTGGAGTTTCCTTACAGTGTAATACGATTAAACGATGCTAGATTTGGAGTGTCCAAAATAAAATGCTGAAGTATTAAGTCAAACCAATATTCTAACCTCCACAGTTACACAATTATTGACTGAACTACGTAAAAAAAAATAACTCAATATCATATTAAATGAGGACGAGTCCAGCTAACATTATCAGGTGTTGTAATTGTCACTGAGTATAATTGCCACTAATTAGTGCCAACAAGCAAACTCGTTTAGGTCCCGGGTATAAATTGCTCGACGGATACCATTAAGTGCTGGTACTTTTTACGATTAGCAGGACTTGTTCTAGTTATGAAGGTTAAATTATTGATCACTTTTTATGGTACTTTTTACGACTTGTTATTTCTACCCTATCAAATGTTGACCTAACCCTTTGTCATAACTATTATTACGTTTGTTTTGAGGTGTGTTTGTAATCAAGGGTTTTTGTTCGCTGATCGCTTTTATAATATTATATTTTATCAATTTTGACATATAACCTACTTCAAATAAAAAACTGTTTAGCCAAACTTGAAGATATTGTTATTGCGCAATTTTGCGTAAGATAAAAATGAATCAACGAATTCATATTAATCCAGTTCGTAGTTCTGAGGTTACAAACATAAAAAAAACACAGGAATTGAGAACCTACTCCTTACCCTATACCAAGGAATTCAATCCTTGTGTCGCGGGGAGTTTTACAAACATACAATTCACATGCACAAAGACACACAAATGCTTGTCCTAAGCGGGGATGGAACCCGCGTCTAACTCATATTAGATCGCAAAACTTAATCAAAAAAGTTAAAACAAAACCTACCTTGCTTTATTTTTAGACTAGACAAAATCCCACCTTATCCTAGATGTCATCAATACAATTATGAAGTTACATAGTAACGGTATAACGCCCTCACTAGCGCTCTCGCAACAATGACATATTGTTTGTCGTGATTACCGCGCGGCCACCCAGCGCGCGCGCCTCGCACACGCGACATTTGTACTACTTGTGCGCTTGCGCAAGCTAAGACTCACCGAGGTTCCTAGGGGATAAAGCTAAACTGTAAAAATGGTACTGTGGTAAAGAAAAGCTCCACTGATCGAATGATACTCTGCTGAAGATACTTGCCGTTTTTATATTTGGTTCCAGAAACAGAGCGCCCGTTGTTTTTGGACCTGAAGAACTCAACCTCTTGTTTTATAAATTTCTTGGGCTTGCGAAAGGCTGAAACGTCGAGTACCTAGTCTATTGAAGACTAAAACAACCGGAGTTTTCCTCCCTTCCCTTCAACGAGGAAGAGCGAGATCGCGATAAAAACCACCACGATATGAAGAACTACCTCTGAATGGGAGGTTAGTAGATTTGGACGAAAGGTCAGCCAGCTTGAATCAAGTGAATTTATCTCAAAAATAAGATAGAGAATATTTAAGTCAGATTCTTACTAATGAACACCACCGGCTGCTTTTTCTTTCGATTAAACAACTGCGGAAAATTATTCGTAATACTAATATACAGGGCTTCCCAAAAAAGATTAACAAAATACATCAAACTTTCCACGTCCTGAACATTTAGCTAAGCTACAGGTTTCAAGTCTAACCGGCTTAAGCTGAAAACCGTTATTTAACGGTTTGCGTCTGCCCACTTAAAAAATATTGCTTTGAAACGTTATTTGTCTAAGCAGGCTGTAGTAGCACGGTAGGCATCCTAGGCACAAGTGTAGTATCAATGTCAGTGTTAGAAAGCTGTACCTACCTGTCACCATGCTTAGCAATTGAATCGTCAATAAAATGCATTGTATTGCAACAGCATCGGCGCACGCGCAGCTTAGAGCAGCCATTGTTGAGTTTTACGTCTTCATTTATTAAATGTGAGCTTTGGGTAGTATATAAACCTCCTTTCATCACATTGTATGTTGCGTTATAGATAAGTATTAGTTCTTATCTTAGACAATAAATGGCATGACTAATTAAAATTAATCCGTTGGCGCTCGTGTTACCATGTACCAGGTATTTTCATTTCAGCCAAGATTAATGAACTCTTCAAATTTATATATTTCAGTCATTTTTCAATGTAGTTTTACCAAAAGCACAATGACAGATTATAACATAAAAATAAACAAACGTTTACCAAACACCTATTTTAAAAAGTATAAGTAATGTCATTCATAAAACAAAACGAATGTAACCTTATAATTTTATTGCACTCGCACGTTCCGCCATTGCGTCACTTCGGTAATCATCGGCTATCATCGGCAATCATCGGGCATCATCGGGCGATTCCGTCACCTTTCGCATGACCGTACCATCATTGAGGCCAATTCTTTTGTCTGGTAAGTGGTATAAACTTATAAAGTCACGTTGGGACGCGATCAATCATTTGGACATGTTGAAGACAAACTGACTTAGTGGTAATGTCGCATTACTTTAAGGGTTACTTAGGATATGACTATTTGTCTCTATATTCTGTTATAATGTGACAAAGACGGCATTACATGTTCCCCTGAGCGTTCATGAATACAGCTGTCAGTTATAAAATATAAAATACATTTTTTAGAAAAGACATAGGAACCTAATTTCTGTACTGAAAAGATGTCAAATTTTCATTCTTAAGATGCACTACAAAGTCTTAAACCTCTCGAATTTAAATATGTACATAGGTTTGCAGATAAAATTTACATTCTTAAGGGTTACTCACCGGTTTGCGGAAGTGGACTGGTCATGTCTGCAGACCTATCCATGTACAGTTGACAATTGTGAGTGTTGACAATTTTAAGGCAAACGAGAGAAGGATACCTTGTGTCAGGGTGAACCGACCGACGATTTAAAGACAGAGCGACCTGATTAGCGAAACGCTGTTATTTATTGATATTTGTGCGTTATTTATGCATGTTTTTTTTTTAAGAACGATCAAGAAATTATGCATTAAATCTTTGTGTCACGGGGTGTTTCACAAACATGCAAATCACATGAAGAAAGACACCCAGACTCAAAATAAAAAAAAAACGTGGAATACATAAAGTAGCACAGGTTTGTTACTTCAGAAAGCTTTATTATAACTAATAATAAAACAATGCAAAAAGCGCTTTAAAAAGCTGGAAAAGCACCTGTTTCTGCTTAACCTTCAGCGCTAAAGATTTTACAAAGCACGAGACGACTGTTAAAAATTCAGAAGGAAGGAGTTCTTTAAAAAAAAGAAACAATATTGATTTTAACTACAAAACTGGTCACCCTAATGATTACGTATTGCTAGAAAGACGAACAGAGCTAAAGTTTATTATATGGGCGTTTACCGTCTGAACTCTAAATCATGGTGTACCTACATAATGTATACAATACAAACACTTACTTGCGAAATAAGTTATATTACGTACTTAAAAACCTTATTATTTAATACGCTGAATACTCTGTAATGCGGATGACATTTGCAATGAATGTATTATGTAAAAAAATAATCAAATGTCAGATGACTTGATCCTGAGACTCCTGGCTATTGCCAGTCATTTTACCATCTAAGCCACTGAGGTTAAAGGAATGAGGACCAAGAATGTGAATTTGTTTGAGTAAACTTATTTTTTTTACATTATTAAACTGATTTTTCAATCCATTTTATTTTTTAACCGCATACAGAAAAGATACCTACAATCATGGATATAAATATTAAATATGTTTTAAAAGTTATTGTTTTATAAACAGTTGGTATCATATTAAACAACTGCAAGTTTCCTTACCATGAGTTATATATCTTCAGTTGTAGTATACGAGTGAATCTGAATACATACAAAGAGCCTAACGCCATCTAGTGAGTGCCAAACAAACAATAATTTATCAAAGGGTTCCTTTGCCAAAGAGTAAAAAAGGGACCTTATTACTAAGACGTCCGTCCGTGCCCGTGTTTAAGAGGCTGTATCTCATGAACCGTGATAGCAAATAACGCTATAATATCGAACAAACACCAAAATATAGATCAATATTAACAACGATTGTTGGAAATCATGTAATCTAAAATACACAAAAATGCTTTTTTATCATTTTACCATTGTTTCCTTAGTAGGTATATACCAGGGTGTGACTAAGAAAAATTGTGTAAATTAAACCTAAATCCTAAGAGCTATTCAAAACTTGCTCTACACAAAGTTTCATCAAAATCGGTTCAGCCGTCATAAAACTACACGGAGATAAAGTCGAGTACTTTCATGTTTAATATAATTAGCTTAGCTACGAAGAATCTGTATACTAACAAGAATTAGAAGTTTTATTTTAATCATTAGTAATGAATCTATTCCTTGTGTCACGGGGGTCAATTTAAAAACAACGACATGATTTTGAGTAAAAAATTTGTCTACTTCGATTCCAAAATATACCAGTTAACCGTTATACAAAATCAAACGTCTTACTTCGACAAAATAAACCAGTAAGTCTCGTCATACATAAAAGTTCACCATAAAATAGTTCAGATGCGTTCCGCTACTTACACACGAATAAAATAAGCACTACAATCTAACAAAACTACAATACACCAGCAAGGCGCTTCCAATTAGAAACTTAATTAAATTACACCAAAAACGACCTCTAAGCAAACACACATTCCAGGTTTTATATTGCAATGTTAACACGCATCGTACGCGGGCTTGTGAAAGAGACAGCGCATAGTCTGTCTCGCTCTCGGGCGGAGCTTGCCGCGGTGTGGCCCACGTAGTTAGGGCACTGTATGTGAGGTCTCGATCATAATTTATTAACTGGGCCCCACAAATACTGACTCGAAATAAACCCGAGAAATGGCTATATGAATTATTATTACTTAACCTTTTTTCATCTTACACGCTTTATAACGGTGTAAATTCATGCTAATTAAGATATCCGAATGTTCTATTATTCATTTTGGTGAGTGATCTGTTTTTTTTTTTTAATTTACACGCTGGCTTTGACTTTCTCCTATTAAGCGTAGTGTGTTATTATACAGCATTTTCAGAATTTGTTTTTGTTCTGCTACTAATTTTATTGCGTTATCGTGATATTTAATGTTGTTTGTAACGTTGTTTGTATGTGAAAGCGTTATAAGGCGTGTCGAGTGCTCATGATCGTTGTACAATGCTGGTTGGGGAGATTGTGTGAGAACAGCGTATTAAAAGGCGTAATACCTATACTATAGTTGTATGACTCATTATGTACCTAATACCTATATGACAATGCAGTCAAAAGCAGTGCGAGTTATATTTCGCGCAAAATCTTGTAAATTTAAAGTTTTTAATATAAACTCACTTTTTCAGTTCGAGTATCAGTTTATTGTCGCTAGCTTCAGTCTCTCTTAGATATTTTATTCCACAGTTCCGTTAAAGTACATGATACTTAAATATCCAAAGATCAAATTCTAAACGAAAACCTACACGCTACTAGTATGTAATCTACCTATACCTAAAATTAATTTAATTAAGTAGAGGTGACTGGAAATGCAGTGAGCATCATCGAAAGTAATTTTTTAATAAGGCCCTTGTTTTCTTGTTCTTTTGACAATACTGTAAGTATTTCAGTAGGAACTTCTTTTATTTTATTTTCTTAAAAAAAAAACGACTTCGCATTACGAAACTTAATCCTTGTGTCGCGGGGGGTTTCACAAACATTCAAGTCACATGCCTAAAGACTCAGAACAAGCATTCGAGGATCACACAAATGCTTCTACGCGGGGATCGAAAGCGCGACACGTCGTCTTTTTTGAGAAAAATCGAGACTATTCGGCTATCACCTTATGCTGCGAGGACTTTAAATTTGTCTTTTCTAGAGGCATTCCGCGCACTTCAGATATTTGTGATCATCCCATTTTTTTCAATATAGACTTTTAGTCGACTAAGTAGTATAAAAAAAAACCTTTTCAAATACCGTAATTAAAGTGTATTTGTTTTTTGTCAGTATATATAAACTGACGAACTGTCTGGAAGCAAGTTTATCCCTCTGAAAATGGCCATGATAAAAATTGTGCATCTCAACTTGCCTACAGCACATTTACTGTAAGACATGATGGTTGGTCCCAAATCAACGAAAATGGAATAAATACAATATAAAATAAATAAAATATTAGAACTAACATTATTTAAAAGAATGTGCATCAACGTGTAAATCATTTTGAAATATTTGAATCGGATCATTACCAAGTACTGCCATCTATCAGTGAATAGCTATACTGATCTCTCAATATCAAAAACAATGGTATTACTATTCCCTAAGAGATAGCAGCACACAGACTTCTAAAATGTTCCATAAATATAAGAAGAAAAGACGACTCAATTGAAGTAAAATTTATTTAAAAAAATATATATAAATGTAAATAAACGGAAGCTAAAATATGACAAATATTTTTTTATTTTTTTTGTCAGCGATACAACAAGTATGGCAATTTATCCGATGCCACTTTCTATATGTCAATATTGTCAATTGAGTTCAAACTTCAAAGTGTTCAAAGTCAAACAGTGTTTCAAACACAGTTTCAAAGAAATCGAAACGAATTGTGATAAAAAATATATATTTGTGAATGGAAAGCCAAAGCTTTAAGGAGGGAGAAGTACTCTCATACCTTAAATTAAGTTATCAAATCTGTTGAATTTCGGAGCGTTCGTAATTCAGTAAATTGGGTTCACAAATTGTTTAAAACATTCAGGTCAGCAGTTGTGTTTCCGGAAAACATTATACACAATGAATAATCAGTTAATAGAGAAAATTATAACTTCAAACGATCTACCATGCCCTAAATTCATCTATGAAAACCCGGTACTCGACAAAACAGTGGCAAAAGCGCTATCAAAAAGTTTCGTCAAAATTCTGAATTTGTCTTTACGAAGTTCGACGGTGAACAATAACCTCAGACTTTCAATACTTGAAAATATAAGAAAACTATGTCAAATAGAACCAGAAAACCACATGAAAATAGATGAGAACTTTACAAGTTTGTTATTGGAATTTTATGAAGAAAACATAAGAGAATCGGGAAATTCAAATTCGGAAGCAGCTGACAAGAGCCTAGACGCATTCTTGATTCGAAATTTGAAAGATACTTCTATAGTAAGTCAATATGAACCAACAACAAACCCTGAAATCCTTCAAGCCCTGATAAATATGAATCAAAATGGAATATACTTAGAAACACTACTCCGAGATATAATTCATTGGAGCCCTTCAGAAAAAAAATATTCCCACATGTTGGAAGATATATGGTCAAATGATGTTCTTGATACATCAGAAAGTCACAACGATTTATCTATTAAGTTAAAGCCAAAAATAGAAAAATGTCTGCTTGACACATGCAATGAAATATTAAATGAATCTAACTTAGATATTGAAAAAGTTTTTAATTGTAATAATTCTTTAAAAAAGTTAGTAAAAAAGAGTTCTGAATCAAGTCACTGCTTTCAAATTTGCTGTAGTGTGCTAAACTATGTTTTTACTATGACCAACTTTAATGCTAGGCTAGGAAAATTTGTTGAAATGTTTGTCAAGCAAGTTAAAGATAACTGTACATTGCTAACATTATCTGTGTTATATCCAGCTCAATTAAGTCACTTAGTTGTCCTATTAGACATTGATATCCACTCATTACCAAGTACAATACAATCAAATTACATAGATTCAACAAAGAAGTATTTATTAGAGCTAAATTCTGATTATGAAAATGATTTGATATTGTTATTGAGTCATTTTCCTCAGTGGTTTGATATTTATTTTGATGAAATTATATTATGACATTCATTACTTAGATTTTATTTATTTTGTGCCCAAAATCTCTGCTCTTCCAACCTTTGCAAGCATAAGATCCCATCTCTGCAATCCTTCCCTTGGATTTAAGGCTCTTGTTTTTTCAATTTATAACAACATTATCCCTTGTAAGACAGGCAATATCTAAACAACTATCTGATAAGTACCTGAATGTTTATTTGTATATTTTCTTTAAGTTTATATAAAATGACCAATGATAAGAGAGAGGAAAATAAAAAGTTCATTTCTTTAATTAAAGCTTTTATTTACTTAATCAAAATAATACAAACCAATTCAGTAAAGAAGCCTCATTTTGGCTTATACATACATAAGAAAAGTATGAATCACACAAAGTTTGAATAATCATTTTGCCATTGGGCATTTAAATGAGCTAGTTTATTGTTGGCAGCATAGTAATTTGAAATATAGTTTTAAACTGTTGCATCCAGCTTATAAACAACTTTTTTGGACCCTCAAATATAAGTGCTTAACTCTTGTCAATGTTTAATGTAAAATTCCAAGTTATTTGCTGGCAACAAGGACAGGTTAATACTGCTGGTAATAAATGGCTAAACACATAATTTTATATTGACTCCAAAAGCACAGCACATTTGGCATCAAAATATAAATGATTAAAAAAAAGTTTTTATAAAAGACAACACAAAAAAGTTATCAAAACAAAGAGATCAATCTTATATCTAAGTACTTAAAGTCGAAAATATTGATATACAAAAATCCAGGATACACAGTCAGCATATCAAAAACCAAACTTTAATCTTCACATTTACTAAATCATTATTATTTGCAAATAGTCTCGCATCGTAAAAACAACTTTAAGACAATTACCTAAAGTTGGATTTACAGTAACATTTGTTACTTCAAGTACTGTAATTTTTGGTAAGTTTTGGTCGCTTTACTCCAGGATCGTGTATCCATACTCCATTTGTTTAGGTACTTAAAAAAGTTAAACATCCTAGTGTCTTACAATTACAAACACATATTAAATGAACAAACGACTGATTTCCGTCCATCATGTAATTTGGTAATCTTTATTGCTGCTGTTCATTCATTTTCTCGACAAAAATAAACGAAGATTGTTTAACTTTTCTAGAATTTTCTGCCGAAAGGTAAAAGTTGAACCCTATTAGTAAGGCATAACTATTTACACTGTCTGTCCGCTTGTCATATAATATTACAGATGATGTATTTCTAAATAAAGATTATACAAAGATTTAGGTAATAAATAGGTAGGGTGACAAATAAATTTGCGGGTACCCACCCTCACATTTATTTATTACGGTAAAACGGGGTGAATAGAGTTTCAAGGGGTGAATAGAGAATAGTGTTTTTTAGGGGGTTACATGAATATTTTCTTACATTAAAATGCTTAGACACAGTTACTATATGAAATACTTGTGAGTTTGCGTATAATCTTTATGTTTTTTCTAGTTAAACGTCCAAATTTTAATAAAAACTCTGTGTCTATCCACCCCAAAAAACCCTCTATTCACCCCGTTTTACGGTATCTAACCTATTTGTACTGTAACTCAAGTTTCGAGAGTCCAACTTGCACTTGATCGGTTAATTAAGAACCTAAACAAATGAAATAAGGGTATTTATACATCAATGTTATAAAGAACGAGATCATCTATTCATCAAAAGCACAATTCAACAGTTGAGTATAGGCATCACCAGCATCTGTATCAATAGGAACAGTGTTCAGA
This sequence comes from Trichoplusia ni, assembly GCF_003590095.1. Lineage (NCBI taxonomy): Eukaryota > Metazoa > Arthropoda > Insecta > Lepidoptera > Noctuidae > Trichoplusia > Trichoplusia ni. The sequence continues at coordinate 1,278,066 of NC_039483.1, forward strand.
AGGAAGTTGTTGTGTTCCTCTTGCATTAGTATGTGGTTGTCAGTCACGCAATGCTGGCGTAGCTGCTCCAGGAATGGTAGAGTCTGGTTACAGTATCCGCAGTGGAAGAGATTCGTCCGTATCTGGAAAGAAAGGAAAAATACGTTTTGTTTTGGTTGACATTTTTAAATGTCAGCATTTACTGAATCAAATTTTGATAATATTTGGTGTAAGGACAACGTGAAATATTTTTAAACTGAAAACCGAAATCTAAGAACTACTTTTATAAATTCCACTGGCAATATTATAAATGAAGTAAAAAAGACAATTCTTATGCCTAGCTTCATTTTGTAAATTCTGTGCAGGTATAATTGTGTAACTTATAAATGTTGTGTGGAGTGATAACTCCAATTTTTTAACATTATTAAATAAATTTTACTATAAGTACTTACTTCTCGGATAAAGTCAGATGGTTCACCCTGACCATGAAACTTCACTACATTGGCAGACAAAAACTTGCTCCTATGAGCTGGAGAACCGCAATGCTCAAGTTCCTTTCCTTGTGGGAAATACTCATCGCACAAGAAACATTTAGCCTTCTTGAAATGTGGATCTTTTTCTACTGGTTTGATGAAGAAGAAACTATTAAGATCAAAAGACACATCGTTATTGATCGAAAACATTTTCTCGGATTGCGAATATGTGATACTGCAATCTAAAATGCTCTTTGACTGGTACACTTCTGTGGTCTTATGTCCCTCTTTGGGTTCTTTAAGTCCAAGCAGAACTAGATGTCCTTGATGAATAGCGCCTTTTATGTGAGCTTTGAAATTACTCTTATGAGCAGAAATGTATTTGTCACAGAGCAAGCAAAGTCCTTTACCACCATTGTGGTTTAGTTTGATGGAGTGCTTCTTTCCATACTGGGACAGTTCAGAGCGACGCTTGCCATAGTCCGGCACTTCTTGGTACACCACTTCATCTTCCGAGGACTCATCAGAGCCTTTTGGTTTGGCTTCTGGCTTGTTATGCTGGTCTTTCACATGTGTAATCATGGTCTTAAAGTTGATGGCTACGGCTTCACCACAATACTTACAGATTGCTATATTATTCTCCTCGTCTATGTTGTAAGCCACATGTAATGTTTCAACCAGTTTCTTCTCAAGTTCAGCTACTTTTAATATATCATCTGTCACGGTTCCTTTCGATTTCGTGCTTGGACCAGCTTTCAATTTATTTATATCAATAACATCATAATTTTCACAGGTTGACCAATGATTTTCAAAGTCTTCAGTAGAGAAAACTTTTTTGCAGGTAAAACAGTGATAGTTTTCGTTTACCTGTAACATAAGTTATATTTTATGTTAAAGAAGCATTTAACAAAATACCTAATAAAAAATTAAGACTTGGAATCCGGTTACCTGTCACCAATTTATTACATAAATTGAATCCATAAAAAAAGTTAATATGAAAATAAAATCTGTGGCCTATACATAATATACTAACTAGTTTTTTACTGTAACAAAATTGATATGGGTATGATACTGGCACAACATACCTTTCTATAATAGCGATCACCTTCATATGTAGTTTCAGCCTGAATCAACCTTACTACATGATCCTCGACTCCAATATGCTCATCGGGGTGCTGAACATCAACCTCACACAGATGGCATCTACCATCAACAATAGAATTCCATTGATTACTGTTAAGTATAACTTTATTTATAATAACATAGCCCGAGTCAAATTGACCAATGAAAGCTTTGGCTTCTGTCTCTGGATTACTTTTTAATTTTTTATGTTTGTCGGTCTTTATATGTTCGGCTGTTTTTGTGATATCTGGTAAGACAAGGTTGCATAGTTCACAGTAGAAGTTGTTGCCGATCTGCAAATTATAATTAATTAAATAATTAAAGTTGTATTTATCAAGGGCTTTAAGGTTGGTAAAAGATTATTTTTTAAATTAAGCATTAATTGAAGATAATAATTTTGAGGAAATAAAGATTTTTGATTTCTTTTACAAAACAAATACAATAAACCACTAATGTATAGTTCTTAATTATAGATTTGATGAATCTGTTTCAATAATTTGTTTTTTTTTTCGAGATTCTGAACTGAAGTATAATAATAATAAATGTAATCGATAAAATTCAATACTTATGTCTCTAGAACACAGCTTTAAGCAGTTCTTAATAAAATAACTGCATTGCTCGTATTTAATTTATGCTAGATTTGAATATAAATGAAATAATTGCCTCTCGATGTAATCAAAACGCAAAGCCAATCCTAATCGTTAAGTAATATACCCATTAATGTTGCAATTAGTAACATTAGTAGCATTAAAAATGGTAAGCGTAAACACACGCACGGTAATGCGTGTATTACATTTATGGCTTAAAATTATAATACTAGGATATTTTGAATAAAGTGAATGAGACTTCTTTATAATTTTATATTAATTCATTTCCACATACTTAAACTATAACAATGAACGTAAAATCAACTCATTTCGTTGTAATTTTCATTCAGAAAAAAAAGGAATTACATACCGAACCGAACAAAACAACGCAGCCGAAAACGCACGAATAATGAAATGAAACAAAACAAAAGAAAAATGAAGCGTTAAAACGTCGTCGGCGTAAACTGTCAAAGTCAAAAAAATGTTTGCATGCTTTCTCTCTCTTTTGGAAGTAGCTTTCTCTTTCTCTTAAAAATTCTTTTGATACGATATTAATGACCCTTGTAGATAGCATCTGATCAGGCGCTACATCATTAATTTATTGAGTCTGTGTTTAATCTTACTTTTAATAGCCGACCCAACAATAAAAATATAGAATTATTAGTCGAGTGGTTGAGGTCACCACCTCAAACCCACTGAGCGCCACGTTTTGCGAGTTCGATCCCCGCGTAGGACAAGCATTTGTAATATCTACGAATGCTTGTTCTGGTGTCTTAGTTCATGAGACTTGAATGTTTGTGAAGCAAGCGCGACACAAGGATTTAGTGCGGGAGTCGTTTTGAAAGAAAGAAAAAGAAAAGAATTCCTTTTTTTAATCAGTTCATGTTAGATCTGGAGCATGTCTGCCAGTTCACACAAGTTTAGTAAACTCTTTATTTCAACAGGTTTTAGATCGCTCTACACCACATTTAGTATTGCACACTCCTGGCTTTCACCGAAGAAATGCCTGCCTTAATAATCTTTGGTTCTGGCAGGTATGACCAGCCCAGAACTTACGACGAGCTGAGTACCTATGCCAATTTTTTCACTTCCGATATACAAAGCAAAAAGTACGCTATTGGCAATTTGATAACTTTTCAGAAATTGAGAATTACCGATTACAAACTTGCGCTTTGTAACTTTGCATTGGGACAAAGAAACTACGAATGCATTGGGACAAAGAAACTACGAAACCCATGGCCACAAGCATAATTTTTTTTACGGTGATGCTAGATCAGGAGAGGCCAGCATACTATTATAATGTTTGGCTGGGCTTGAGGGAATGGAGTATTAAACGACTATATTAATAACTAACCGACTTACCTTATAAATTGAATCTTTCCGAAATTTCGGAAAATGGGCTTGATCTTTTATAATCTTCCTATGTTTCTCCCAACGTATATGTTTCTCGACATCTGGTATCGTTGCAAAAAGCTCATGACATAGTAGGCAATAGTGATCAATATCACCGCATAAAATAAAGTTTTTGCTATATTTCGCCATGATTACTAATTAAATATCTATAAAACTTGAATTGTGAACTAGGCTCATACCGTTATAATATAATCATAGAAGGTGGTTAATAAAAAATACACTTTTAAGAACATTGTGGGTAGGCAAAAAGCATTAGTTGTTCATTGTTGTCGATATCGTGTCGGTTATCGGTGTATGAAGCCGTACAAAATTATAAATTCAAAAATCATTTTGTTTAAACATGCTGGTCTGTACAAAATCATAATGGCCCCAGGGATTTACCTTCAAGTTTTGAACTTAGGCTAAATATCGATTTGATATTTGTACTAAACTGTAATAAGTGAAAAGGAACGTAAATCTTTTGACAGAAACGAGAAGTCATTGAACTCACAACCAAGCCCGCAGAAATAAGATTTTAAGCATAATTTCTTTTGTATCTCGTTTCCGCTTTATAGTTTTGTATCTTGTTGTCTTTGTCTATCCATTTGTGCACGATTTTGAAAGAGTTTTTCTATTATAAGGGGAATGTTTCGCTCGCACTGTGCATAGCATTTTGCTGAACGCGGCTCTAATCAATAGGGCTAAAACTATCTTTAAATTGGTGTATCTGTTGATCAGACATTGTATTACGTCGTGAATAACGCTGGATAATGTTCAATAGTGTTCAATAAGGATGTAAACTAGTAAATTCGACATACAACAATATTTGGCGTCGTGAAGCGAAGTCAGTATCTCAAAATGAGTAAAAGACGCCGTGCATCTTCGGTGGCCTCCCGAGGAGCTGATGGGGATGACAGTGATGACGGCATCGAGCTGAGCAATCCCGGTCCTCCGCCATCTACTCGCAAACGCAAGAAGTTGGATCCAGTAAGTTTTACAGTTATGGGTATACCGCAAGGCGCTAAATCCCGGCTATAAACATCTATCTACCGCTCTTTTTTAAGAAATTTTGATGTAATTTTTGCATTGGTGTTTCCAACTTTTAAACCAAATATATCAATATTAGAATCATTTGAACACATAATATCTTTTCTACCTTAATTAACCACGCTAGGTATATTATTCTCTGTACCTTTAATATAATATGACACGACTTTGTGTTACTAAAAATCAAGTATATCCATTATCTGATTGGAAATGGATAGAGCAATCTAAGCGGTCCACCAACACACTTGAATTTTGCCTACCAAGTACCTACTTACCATTTCAATTGTTGCTTGGACTGCCTTACTGCACAGTCATCATCTCAGCCTATTGCCGTCCACTGCTGAATGAAGGCCTCCCCCAAAGAGCGTCAACCATCCCAGTCCTGGGCATCCCGCATCCATCCATACTTCACATATAACTCAACAAATATCACTCATAAGTAATACTCATTATCTATTTTATCAGGGTGAAATTTGCCAGCAATTGTATGACACCATACGATCATACAAAAAGGAAGACGGGACTTTACTTTGTGACTCTTTCATAAGAGCTCCTAAGAGAAGACAGGAGCCTCAGTACTACGAGGTTGTCTCACAACCAATTGATTTATTAAGAGTAAGTTATTTTATCTTAATCTTTTTCTTGCTGAACTGAGTCTGTCCCTTAAGTTTCATTAATACCTTTATCAGCACTCATTGACGGTTGATCTAAGTGAGGAGCAAATTACCATATAGTAGTAATAGTTATTTTATATTTTAAGTCCTAAATATATCCTAATAAATAAACAAAGTAGTAAAGTGACTATTCGCTTACTAGAGTTCGAGGACAAAGATACTGTGAAAACTCAGTTTATAACAGGAGAGTGCCGAAAGCTTACGATAGACTGGGAAGACACCAAGACCTAATACCACAAAACCGGTGGTCTTGTACAAACAACATACAGCTACCACCCTACCTTAAGTAGAATACCTTCCTTAAATAACATATATTATTTAATCCCAGGTACAGCAAAAGTTAAAAACAGATACTTACGAGGACATTGAAGAGTTGTCAGCTGATATAGAGCTTCTTGTCAACAATGCTAAAGCCTTCTACAAGCCCGACACAGTTGAGTACAAGGATGCCATAGAACTTTGGAAACTGTTTGCCCAAACTAAAAATGCACTGGAAAATGGTAAGTAATACAAAATATTACTTGAAAATATGTCCATATACTTCTTTTTGGTTGACAATCAAAGGGATGGGAATTAGAAATATAATTACACCAGTATTCAGCAATGCTGGGAGCATTTTCTAGTGATGTTGTGCCACTTCTTGCAATGAATTCACTTAGCCTTTTAAAACTCTGTCATCAGACTCGAATCACCGAGTTAGTTATATACTTTTTACTTTTGTGTAATGTTTTTGAGGCAGCAAATAAGTTGTTTACTAAATAAATATTTTTTTTTTAGATTCCAATAAAAAAAATATTACTAACTTTAGTAAGTGCTAATGCAAGGTGTGACTTTCTCTCGCTGTTTATTATGTACCATAATTCTGGCACAAGCTAGTTCCTTACTGTAAATTTTGCACTTATGTTTAACATTGATTACTATATTTTTTATGCTAGGTGAAGACATCAAAGTACCCAAGTTGTCTCGCACCGGTTCGTCCAGCCGACGATCAGATGTGGCCGAGGATTTGTCCGAGACCTCCACCAATAATGAGGAGGATAATGTGTTTGAAGAATTGTTTAGCGCTGTAAGTTATGTATTGCGTTTTTTGTCCTTCTTAAGAAATTGCAGAGCGATTGAAACATTTGTATTTGTATCAGAGCGTTTAAAAAGGGATCCTTGAAGCACTAGCGTCTTGAGTCACTTGAAACATAGTCTAAGAATTAGTCTATGTTAGGAAGTTTAAATTTAAAAACAGAAAAAAGACTTTTCTTTGGATAATAATATATACTTTGATGTTAAGATACGCTTTTGATTTGCTTTGCACTTACACTTATTTACGTTCATTATGATATAAGCAGTTTACTCATTCATGATTATTGTTAGAAGAAGCCATATTTTTCATAAAATCTCAGATTTAATTCAATACCTGTACAAATAAAACAACATATAGTTATCAAAAACACATGTATGTTTTCACCAGGTAATGTCAGCAAACAGCGATGGGAGACCGCTATACCCAGCTTTCCAGTTTCTCCCATCGAAACGCCGCTACCCAGAATACTTCAACGTAATCGAATCTCCTATAGACTTGAAGACCATCGCACAGAAGATACAAGGGGGAGAGTACACTAATCTGATTGATTTGGAGAAGGATTTACTGCTCATGGTTAGAAATGCTTGTCATTTCAACGAGCCAGGCAGTCAGATCTATAAGGATGCTAAGACTTTGAAGAAGGTTAGTTGCATAAATTGCATTGCTTTAATGAATATTGACATTCTTTTTCCTTATTCTTTAATAACTTATGAATTAAGTACGTAATTCTTGAATTAGGGATGTTTGGCGCAGACGTCCATTGATATAAAAAGTTAATTAAACAGGTCATACAAATGCGTAAGCAAGAGATAGATCAGCACGGCCGCAGTGGTCCGGCGAAGACTTCGGAACGCATTCGCAGTAAGCGGACCTCTCGCGTAGGGCCGGTGCCCAACAGCAAGGCTCTGGCTATCATGGACCCACCGGGCTCTGACAACGAGCCTGATGTGAAGGTAACGATGATTTCATATTCATTTATTTACTAGATCTAGTTAAACGAGTTTTACTTTTTTTCTCAATAAAAATCCACATTATTTGAGTCTCTCATATATTAACGCGAAAAATAGTGGTCGTGGTAACTAATTATCGTTAATAGACAAAAACGAAGTGAATATACTATATTATATGAATAACTAATTGAATACTTTTCTTTGTTAGCATTCAGACGACAGTGCTGGCGACAGTGATGAAGAGAAAAACGAAAATGAAGATTCACCGCAGTGGAAACTGTTGGAGACAATTAAAAACCACTTAGGACCCAACGGTATTAACCTTTCCTCATTATAGTCTTAGCTCCAATAGTAAATTTTCTTAGATAAAAAGTGCGCATCATTCACAGGTGCGCCTATGTCAGAATCGTTCTGGAAGCTTCCGTCACGGCGTGAATATCCTGACTATTATAAGGAGATCAAGAATCCGGTATCTTTAAATCAAATCAAGAATAAAATAAGACGTGGCAGTTACGGTACCCTGTCGGAGGTAGCTGGCGATATGAACATCATGTTTGAAAACGCTAAGCAGTACAACGTGCCCTCCTCCAGATTGTACAAGGACGCCGTTAAATTACAAAGGTAAATAGTTTTAAGAAACAATGGTGTATTGAAATATCTTTATTAAAAAACGATATATGTTAATTACAATACATGGGTACGTACAGCTTGCAGTGTGTAATCAAATTCAAAAGTTTTTATTTCAGTTATTGCTTTTATTGTGATCTTGACTTTCTCCCCAATAGAGACGAGATCTGATTTCATGTAAGTCAGTGTTCGCTTTAATTGTGATCTTGACTTTCTCCCCAACAGAGATGAGATCTGTTTTCATAAAAGTCTAAAGCAGCTTGTATTGTGATCTTGACTTTCTCCCCAATAGAGACGAGATCTGATTTCATATATGTCAGTGTTCGCTTGTATTGTGATCTTGACTTTCTCCCCAACAGAGACGAATTCTGATTTCATATAAATCAGTGTTCGCTTGTATTGTGATCTTGACTTTCTCCCCTACAGAGACGAGATCTGATTTCATAGAAGTCAGTGTTCGCTTGAATTGTGATCTTGACTTTCTCCCCAACAGAGACGAGGTCTGATTTCATGTAAGTCAGTCTTCGCTTGTATTGTGATCTTGACTTTCTCCCCAATAGAGACGAGATCTGATTTCATATATGTCAGTGTTCGCTTGTATTGTGATCTTGACTTTCTCCCCAACAGAGATGAGATCTGTTTTCATAAAAGTCTAAAGCAGCTTGTATTGTGATCTTGACTTTCTCCTCAATAGAGACGAGATCTGATTTCATATATGTCAGTGTTCGCTTGTATTGTGATCTTGACTTTCTCCCCAACAGAGATGAGATCTGTTTTCATAAAAGTCTAAAACAGCTTGTATTGTGATCTTGACTTTCTCCCCAATAGAGACGAGATCTAATTTCATATATGTCAGTGTTCGCTTGTATTGTGATCTTGACTTTCTCCCCAACAGAGATGAGATCTGTTTTCATAAAAGTCTAAAGCAGCTTGTATTGTGATCTTGACTTTCTCCCCAATAGAGACGAGATCTGATTTCATATATGTCAGTGTTCGCTTGTATTGTGATCTTGACTTTCTCCCCAACAGAGACGAATTCTGATTTCATATAAATCAGTGTTCGCTTGTATTGTGATCTTGACTTTCTCCCCTACAGAGACGAGATCTGATTTCATAGAAGTCAGTGTTCGCTTGAATTGTGATCTTGACTTTCTCCCCAACAGAGACGAGGTCTGATTTCATGTAAGTCAGTCTTCGCTTGTATTGTGATCTTGACTTTCTCCCCAATAGAGACGAGATCTGATTTCATATATGTCAGTGTTCGCTTGTATTGTGATCTTGACTTTCTCCCCAACAGAGATGAGATCTGTTTTCATAAAAGTCTAAAGCAGCTTGTATTGTGATCTTGACTTTCTCCTCAATAGAGACGAGATCTGATTTCATATATGTCAGTGTTCGCTTGTATTGTGATCTTGACTTTCTCCCCAACAGAGATGAGATCTGTTTTCATAAAAGTCTAAAACAGCTTGTATTGTGATCTTGACTTTCTCCCCAATAGAGACGAGATCTAATTTCATATATGTCAGTGTTCGCTTGTATTGTGATCTTGACTTTCTCCCCAACAGAGATGAGATCTGTTTTCATAAAAGTCTAAAGCAGCTTGTATTGTGATCTTGACTTTCTCCCCAATAGAGACGAGATCTGATTTCATATATGTCAGTGTTCGCTTGTATTGTGATCTTGACTTTCTCCCCAACAGAGATGAGATCTGTTTTCATAAAAGTCTAAAGCAGCTTGGATTGTGATCTTGACTTTCTCCCCAATAGAGACGAGATCTGATTTCATATATGTTAGTGTTCGCTTGTATTGTGATCTTGACTTTCTCCCCAACAGAGATGAGATCTGTTTTCATAAAAGTCTAAAGCAGCTTGGATTGTGATCTTGACTTTCTCCCCAATAGAGCCGAGATCTGATTTTATATAAGTCAGTCTTCGCTTGTATTGTGATCTTGACTTTCTCCCCAACAGAGATGAGATCTGTTTTCATAAAAGTCTAAAGCAGCTTGTATTGTGATCTTGACTTTCTCCCCAATAGAGACGAGATCTGATTTCTTATATGTCAGTGTTCGCTTGAATTGTGATCTTGACTTTCTCCCCAACAGAGATTTTATCTGTTTTCATAAAAGTCTAAAGCAGCTTGTATTGTGATCTTGACTTTCTCTCCAACAAAGACGAGGTATGATTTCATATTATGTCAGTGTTTGCTTGTATTGTGATCTTGACTTTCTCCCCAATAGAGCCGAGATCTGATTTCATACAAGTCAGTCTTCGCTTGTATTGTGATCTTGACTTTCTCCCCAACAGGTGATGAGATCTGTTTTCATAAAATTCAAAAGCAGCTTGTATTGTGATCTTGACTTTCTCCCCAACAGAGACGAGATCTGATTTCATGCGACTCAGTTGTTTGTATTCTGACTTTGAATTCTTTAGACACAGTGGTCACTTTTTTCATAAATGTGATCTTGACTTTCTCCTAAACGTGACCCAAAATCTGATTTCATCTTCACTCACACGTTTAATATTGTCTTTTGTTTATTCCACCAGAGTCATAACAAACTGTTATGGTAGAATAACTTTTTGCTGTCACCATTGTCAAACGCAGACTGGTCCTAATCTATTTTTCCGCCCTATATATAGGTAAGGACGCCTAAGGGGTGGGGAGGGGAGTCATTCTCTATACCCAACTTTATTATACTTCCGAGAACTTAATCCGTCCATTAGTAATTGCTTAATCCTTAAACAATAGGTGAGGGATTAACCGTTATCAGTTTAGCACCTGAGTATAATAAATTGATTTAATTGTTATAAAGCGGTGCTGTTTCAGGTAGTCACTAATTACCCTTGGATCGAAAGAAATAATTAGCGCTGTTCTTTATTATATGATTCTGTGAATTTGAAGTTTTTGTTTTGGTTGAATCGCTTTTGTGTCGTAGTGAAGCTTTTTCTGGAAGGATTATTTTCTATTTTATTTATTATATTGTCTGTTTACCGAAGCCGGTGGTTTAAGCTACTAGTACTGTCTTAATACCAATTATACAATATTTGACTAAATCTATTTAGTCCATAAGATTTCCAAAAAACTAGTCTAGGACAAGTCACATCATTTGCTAGCAAAAAGCGTACTGGTAAGATTTGGCGAGATTTTAAATCACTGTATCCGCTGCTATTTCTGTTTATCGAATAAAATAAAACATACGTATCGAATATTTTTGGGGATCTGTGTGACGGACTAAACAATTTTTGTCTAATACCTCATTGTATGTATGTACTGTCTGTCACTGATCACCTAAACGGCTTGACCGGTATCAAGTTTTTGTTTTTCGTGTGCTTGTTGATGGCGTAACGTGACATAACAGTTACCATATTCAGATAACCACAAAACCAGCTAAGTAGTTTGTAGCATTCTTAGCGTCAGTATTTATTTTATTAAATAAAACTGAGCTAGCCTTGTTTACTGGTCAAAATGTATGTAAAAGAAACGGAACATTCTCTGCCTTCACCATCTCTTTCCCCTAGGCTCAATTTGTCCCGCCGCGGAATGGAACGCCTACCGCGGAATTCTCGCGTATTTTAATCTCGTATGTAGTTTGTTCTTTATATACTTGAGTTCATTATACAAAAACTTCCTTTCCGTTACATTGCGCGGCGGTATAAATTGAGGCTTACACCGTTATCTATTCTTACATCTCGCTTTTATTGTCTTGCGTCTCCTGAAGCGGCCAAATTATGTAACAAGGCATAGGAGCTACATAGCAAATAATAAATTATCCCATTTCCATGTTTGTTATTTTATTCAATTTATATCTATTGTAGTAGTGTAGTTTTGTGAAAATCGCTTGTGCTTAGCTTCAAAAGGTGGGAAACTTTTGATTCGTTTACTTAAGCCTTGTATCTTGTTGAGCAGCTCGGCCAAATGATCCGCTCATTCGCCCGAGCATGCTCAAATGGATACATGGCTTTAGTGGGTGAAATAAAAATACGTGTAAATGATAGATACTTTTATTGTTCGTGTAACTTTGAAGTTATAATACACCTTATCATTTTAAAAAACTACATAAATTTGTAAAAGACCCATCATCTAAGTACTCATGTGTGGTCACTACACGACACTGACACAAATTGTTATATATGACAGCAATTTAACAGTTTGTGCGAATATAATATATGTATAATAAAAACATAATTAAAGAATTGAAAGTTTTTTAATCAATATTTACATTGAATTCAAGCTGTGGGTTCATGTTCTTTAAATGGAATATAATATGGCGATACATAGTTCCATTAAACTTAAATTATAACAGAAAATGTTCACCCAATTCTGAGTATTTCTCACATCAGTTTACCTATTTTATAAAACGGGTTGTTCGCTGCAAGTTTCAACCCTGCTTCATTTTCCAAGATGGCTGGATTATGAGACCACAGATCTATCCTATAAATACAGTTTCCTTCGAACAGCAGACGCCACGTGTTTTTTTAGACAGTTTATATCATGTATTGGTAGGTCCCTCACCGCACGAGGTTTCATTCGATAGTGTCTTGTAGTGTGATCTTTACTTTCTCCCAAACAAAGACGAAACACAAACTTTAAGCTCTTCATTATATCTGTAACAATAAGAAAAATTTCAGTTTGCAGTCTTAAGTAATTGAACATAAAGAAAACCTACTTGTTATTTCTTTTATTTTTAACTTGAAAAGTATCGATGTAAAATGCGTATGTTTATTTATTTCGTTAGCTGTAGTTGCATGTAGGTGGTCCATTTTGGTGGACTTTGTATTTTATTTTGATAACCATTGTTTAATTAAAACTAAACACTTTAAGCATACAAATAATATTCTTACCTTCGAAAATGTTCTGTCTAAACATTTATATCACGCATCACAAAGTTTTAATAATGACTCCCAACCGCTACTAAAATCATTCGCACAATGTTTTAGGAAACAGTTTTCTCGTCTATTTATAGGTTGATCGCCAATGATTCTTTCGACTGACAAATATGTGTAATTTTTGTAGGTAGATGAAACTGATTTTATAATTCTACCCGCGTTAATCGTCAACTAGACACTACTGGCCTTGGACGGAACGAGTTACATTATTCGCGGAATCCTTTCTTTTGTTATTAACTTGTTATTCAAGTTCAAATAATTAGGGTATTAATCCGTTTATTGTTTACCTATTTTAACTAGTATTTACTGAATTCGAAGGAGTATTGATTAATTATTTTGTATGTAAACAAAGATACGCTACAAATATTGCTTTAATGCTAATGTTTTCTATGGGTATATTTAAAATACTGATTTATTGGCGCCTGTACATGTTTACTTAATAAAATAGGTACTTTATGTATTTTTATTCTAAGCTAGCGGTTGCCCGCGACTTCGTCCGCGTGGTTAGAATATATACGTTATGATTTATACGTGCCCTGTTTTTTCCACATTTTCCATTGTATCTTCGCTCCTATTAGTCGTAGCGTGATGGTATATAGCCTAAAACCTTCCTCGATGAATGGTCTATTCAACACATAACTTTTCAATTTGAACCAGTAGTTCCTGAGATTAGCGCATTCAAACAAACAAACTTTTCAGCTTTATAGATTAGTATAGATTTACACTGTGAGACCAAACTCACACTCGCATGTACAAAAATAGGATACTCTTTTGAAATTTGCATGCTGTATGAATGCCTAATTCTGAAAAAAATATGATCGCGATCTCGCTGCTGCGTCCGCGTACGTTGGGTCCGAAACTATAGAATCGTGTGGTATATTTATGTATTAAAGTCAACATGTATTCTTCAGGATCATGCAACAGCGAGTACAAGAGCTGTTGGACATCGTGCAGAGCTCGTCAAGTGATGACGAAAGTCTGTCGTCTGTCAAGAACCAGGCACAAGTACAAACACCAAGGCCTAGAGGTAAATATTATGTAGAAGCTATTGTTTTGTTATTTTGAAGGGATTTGGGTAATGAGGTCCACCACCACTTCTTAAAGTAATATTATTGGAGATGATTAAGCCTGATAACGCACTGGCCTGTTGATCTAGTGGTTTGTGGTCATGACTGATATACTGAAAGTGGTTGGTTCGATTCTCGCCCAGGATATATGTTTGTGAGGTGATCGCTTTTATTTGTTCTGTGTCTTGGAGTAATTTGTCTATAATATGTATGTATTAATGTAGAGGTATGTTTCAGTTTTCTAGTGCTCATAATACAAGCTTTGCTCAGTTAGAGACAAGATGGCGTTCTCTAAAAGTTCTCTCTGCTCTATTAGATGTTTGATGCAATAATTTTGCTTTAAGGGGTGGTGTTAGGCCTTCTGGTTATTTTATCTCACTCTTGTTCAGAAAAATGGAATATATTTTTCTTGGTCTTCCTTACACTTATTTTTGATTAATTTATTTGGGGTCAAGAGAATTAACCGATTTCCACGAACGTAAATGCATGGATTCGGTGGTTAACACTGTAGATCTTGGACTATGTATTACAGGAATTGCAATGATGGGCATGTGTGGCGGGGTTGCCTCAATAATGAAACGGTCTGGTCTACTATGCATGGCACAGTATTTAATGATATTATTTTGTAGCATTTCAATGTAAAAAAGTGAATTTATATGTTTCGCTGTCGCATGTTAGCTTATAAAATACTGATCTTAATTCAATGTGGCTGTTTATTATAAATGCTATATGATCTAGACTCAAAGAATAATAATTTAATTGTGATATTAATAATTTCATACATTTTCTCTTAAAACAACTGGAAAATTGTCACATGGTTGATGGCTTGGCTTTAGAGTTTATTCCGCCCTTATGCCTCTAAAGTGTCTTTGCAGTTTGCACAATTTAATACTAATACTATAATGAAAAAAAATCAAACCTCAGGACAAAACTCTAACCTGCGACTCCTAGCTGTACAGGCCAGTCACATTACCAACTGAGCTACTGAGAAAAAATTTCAATTAATACATTGCATCCGCGACACAACATTGAAAAATTATCACCTTTTATCTTTACCTTCTTTTTATCTTTACCAGTTATCTTTATCACCTTAATGAAGCTTTATGTTTTATTTTTACTAACCATATAAATCTACTTAATAATAAAAACAAATTATAGCTATAGTAATTAATAAAGATGTCCGTAAAGGTCGTCCCCGTATCAATCCGGTTCAGGCAGCGCCCTCCCCTATCAGCACCCCGATCAAGTCCAACCTCCCGCTGAAGAAGAAACTGCATTACGTATCGAAACAACTCGTTGAATTCACCTGCTCAGATGGAAGACAACCAATGTTGTTGTTCATGGAGAAACCCAGTAAGAAATTGTATCCTGAGTATTATAATGTGATTGAAAAGCCTATAGACATGATCACAATTGAAACTAATATTAAGGTGAGTTTTTTTATTGCTTTATTTAGATTTTTAAGGAGTTTGTATTGTTGGTACTAAACAATTTTGGGTATCTTGTCTCTACAGTTAACCTGTTTCGAAATTTGTATGGACTTATAGTAGCAAGTTAATAACTCGAAAATTAGGATTTATCTTTTATAGATTCTGTTACTTCATATCACCATTTATTCATATTTTAGTAGTGTATTTCTTTCTGTACTAAACTCTTCTCTTGCATTCTGCTGTTCCTGTAAAACTCCTAAGATTTCAATAGAAACAACTGACAAAAAATGTATAAAAATTATTTTGTTTTCACCAGAACGATCGCTACAATTCAATCGATGAAATGGTCTCGGACTTCCGCCTAATGTTTTCAAACTGCCGCCAATTTAACGAAGAAGGTTCCATGATATATGAAGACGCGAACCTTCTAGAACGAGTCATGAATGAGAAGTTGAAAGAGGTTAATAGCAGCTTCGAGAGGAAGACTCCTTTGAAGACTTTCAAGGCGGCTAAATCCCGGCAATTGTCACCGTTTGAGCAGAAACTGAGGACTCTGTATGATGCTATTAGGGATTATAGGGATCCTAAGGGTATGTGTAGTCTTGTTATTTTTTAGTTTCTACGAACAACCTTATCATTAAATAAACAGTTTACTACAGAATTGTCTGGGTGCAGCCTTACATTTTGCGCCTTTTGCATAGTACTGAGAACTAAAGAGGACAAATATGTCTTTGTATCAGCATGTTTTGATAACACTTTACATTACTACGGGACAACCGTACTGCGCCTGTTACGTTGTCCATAAAAAACCACGTATCGTAGTTGATCGTTTCACAGCTGGTCTTTGTATAGTGTGATTTTGTGAAATTTTGTTGATGAAAACAACGCAGATAGAATTGAATTGACTGAATACCTACGTGAATATTTATATAAATATATAATAATTATTAATCATAATACAGGTGGCGTTGTGTGAAAGTTGCGATACATGCCAGTACATTACTTTTAAAGCAATAATTTCCTCAGGTACACTAATAAACAATATTATATCAATAATTCTATATTAACAGCAAACCGCCAGCTGGCCCTGATCTTCATGAAGCTACCCAGCAAAACCGAATACCCTGACTACTACGAGCTAATCAAAAACCCCATAGATATGGAGAAAATAGCCCACAAGCTCAAGAACAACGTTTACAACTCTGTTAACGAGTTGGCCTCGGATTTCATTCTGATGTTCGATAACGCCTGCAAGTATAATGAGCCAGATTCACAGATATACAAGGATGCTTTGATCTTACATCGCGTGTGTCTTCAGACTAAGCAGATGTTGAGGTATGTTTGTTCTGTTGTGTTTCGTTGTAACTGGATTTGTATAATGAGTTGATATTTGAAAAGTGTAATTTATTTGTTTGTTTTTCCAAAATCGGGAATCTATAAATCGGCTGATAGATTTGGAATATTTATTTTGCACAGACTAAAAGATTTATGCTATAGAAGCTAATTTTTGTCTGCATATTTCATATTTTTTGATCACTCACCAGGTTGAAAAATATTGTAAATTATGTATCCTATTTCGCCCTTCGGTGACTAAAGGTAATGTTTGGATTTGTATAATGTGAGCCTTTTTCCACTATGGAAAGAGGCCTTTGCCCAGCTGTGGGACGGATAGGCTAGTATTATTATATTATAATGTATGTATTACACGCACCGTTCTGGATGGGCAGATCTTCAGGTCGCGTCAACATCAGGTGCGTCTGATACGATAGAAACTCAACTGCATGTGAATGTCAATAGAGTTCAGATTTGCATGAATACTTGGATGTTGTTTGTATTATGTTGACAAGATATATTTTTGATCAATGATTCTAAGGAAATGGGTATTCATTCTCTTTTAAAGTGATTCTGATGAGCTGAGGCTGACTTAAGTGTTTCCGTTGCTCAAAACATCAGCTTTTTCGTTAAGTTATAAAGTGAGGGTATTTAACGCCCTTCCCATTAATAAAGGTCCACCAGTTGCTGTTATCTATCTCTATACTTTGTTATGTTGTGATACCAGAAAAAAAAACGATTTCCTTCTTTAAAGTATTAGTAAGAATACAGTTTTGTCAGCTCACACCTTGTTTAACTATCCATATCTGTATTTGATATTGTCATTATATAAACTAGTACTGTTATTTGTACAGAGAGGATGACGATGCTGTACCAGATGTGCCGGCCGCTGTCCAGGAGTTGTTGCTGAACCTCTTCACGAGTGTCTACAACCATCAAGACGAGGAGGGCAGGTTAGATACTTATGTAGAATTAATTAGGGCCCATTTAGATGATACGATATATCCCATGCAAGTTGCAATACATTGTACAGCCATGCAGCTCAAATAATATTAAAGCTTGTATGTTTTCTTGTATCGTCTAAATGAGCCCTTATGGTCGCTTTAGTTAAGCTCTGTTAAGGGAAAATGTTGTATTCGAGAATCTGCTGAGTTCTGGAAAAAGAACGAAAGATAAGGATTAAAAGATTCATATATATGTTTGTGTCTTGCGAAAAAAATTGCCGACGAGTTAACACTAGGGTTCTTAGTTGTCATCGCAAAATTGAAATGAGAATAATAGAGGTACATTATTTTTATTTCAATTGGTTGAAAGTTGGAACTTTCTCATTTTGATTAAATATTGAATGATACTGATACTCTAAACGTGAAAGTTTTTAAGGATAGATGTATGGATGTTTGTTCTTCCTTCACGCCAAAACCACAGAATGGATTTAGACGAAACTTGGTACACAGATAGTTTATATCCAGGATGTGTGATGGCTCTGAATTTAAGCCCAATATTTTCTTACTAAATCTTTAATATGACCAACTCTTAATACCTTTGCCTCGCCCCCAGATGTTACTCCGACAGTATGGCTGAGTTACCGGAACACGACGAGACCGGCAACGGCGAGAAAGTTCGCGCCATCTCCTTAGACCTGGTCAAGAGGAGGCTGGACAAAGGATTGTACAAGCGGCTTGATCACTTCCAGCAAGATATGTTCGCTGTGTTCGAAAGGTAATGTTATTTTGTTATTTTTTAAATGTTGTTTTAAGAAGTGATGTTTTTGAAAATATGTTTGTTTGTGAGGCCTGGTCTTTACGTTAAATTTGTCTCGTTTAATATGCTATTAAGAGGAGTGTGCAAAAAAAGACACATGGACAGAATAGTTTAAAGTTTTTTTTGTAATTGTATTTAAAGTGATAAAAAAGTAATAAAGGTTTATTTAAACCTAACCGAAATTAGCCGCCGCTGGCTTAAGCGTAAATACCGGGCAGTATTCTACCGACCAGGGTGGCTAATACAGTATACAGCTTAGGTATGAATAAGCATGCACATGATAACCTTCATTTTTATTTACCTAATCATTATACTCATGATGTCCAGGGCCCGCCGCCTGTCCCGCACGGACAGCCAGATCTTCGAGGACTCAGTAGAGCTGCAGTCGTACTACATCGCGCAGCGGGACGCGCTGTGCCGCTCCACGCTGGCGTCGCCCGCGCTGGCCTTCACGCGCGACACCATGGCCACCAGCGTCGAGCTCGTCAAGCAGTGCAAGCTGCTGCAGGAGAACGAGGACGAGGACGAGACCAGGTACCAACACCATACACTCTTTATTGTTATATGGTTGAGTAACAACCTATTGGGTGCACCGATAGCCGAGTGGTTGAGGTCACCACGCCAAAGCAACCGAGCGCTACGTGACGCGGGTTCGATCTCCACGTAGCACACACAAAGATTAGAACTAAGCATTTGTGTGATCCACAAACGCCTGTCCTGATAAATAATGCAGGAGTCGTATTTTTTTTAAAAAAAGAGCCTGACTTGCTATCAGGAATTGAACTGCCCGTTGGCTTCTGACGTGGCTTAATATGCTTGAAATTTCAAATCCTGGGATTTGCACCTACAATTTGAGACATGGCAGTCTTATGGTCATACCACATAACGTACTACTTTTTATGATTAGACTGCCAGACTATGATGGTCTATGACTACCACCTTTTACTAGGCTACGGGCACGGGGCATGCAGACAAGTTGCAATGATCTGGGCTAACTCTAATATACGTTGAATCGCTCAAACTAACAAGTCTCGGTACTTTGAAGAATAGTAGTTTAAGCATCACATTTATTAAAAAGCATTTAGTCAACCTTCCCATATAATTTCAGATCTAGCACAGACGACTCCATACCACCAGGTGGCGCTCCTTTACAACAAACAGCATACACTAAAGGGGACTTCATATACATACAGCCGGACAAAGGGAACAAGGAGCCCGGTATCGCGCAAGTCGAGCGCGTCTGGACCAACAACGATGGCGTGCCTTGTGTCTACGTTAATGTGTATTTCAGGTAATTAACTTGTATATGTTGATAATTATTATAATAAGACAAAAGAAAAGAATTATAATAATGATTAAGATAGTCGTAATATTTAGTCTTGTGCTATATACAGTCAAAAAATCGTATAAGCGAGTAAAACATAACGTCAGGACTATGCTTAAGAATATTCTAGAATAAATGTGTTGAGATTTAGGATAGACAGGAAATATCGCTTCAGCTTGTTTAATAAACATATTTTTATTTAATTACAAATCAAACTATTAGTCAATTTAATGCATTCATTTCCTTACACAATTAATTGATAGTCATTATACACCGCTAATACAACCCGAAGTTTGTTATATAAATCAATTAATTATCATAATAGTCTATTACAAATCATCAACTTCACGGAACCAATCTTATCCTGCCAATAAACAACATGTCCCCCCCGCCAGGCCCCAGGAAACGTTCCACGTGCGCACGCGCAAGTTCCTGCAGCAGGAGGTGTTCAAGACCGAGGCCCACCGCGTGTTGCCGCTCGACCACGTCGCCGGACACTGCTACGTCATGAACGTCAAGGAGTACTTCAAGTTTAAACCTGAAGGTAAGTACTAACATCACTATAAGTAGATTGTTCCCACGTTTTTATACACGCACTTTTCTTGTTCCTCTGTGTGTCGTTCCGGTTGGATATTTGCAACTCATTTTTCAGGCACTTGCTGATAAGTTAGCAGGCGTAAATTGTCTAGGTAGCTTCAAACCCGATCACAATGCAATTTACAAGTATAAAAACGATTTGAAGAATGATTTACCTTTTGATAAAATTTGAATGAAGTGAAACCATGGAATGAAACCATGGTACCATTTAAAACCATGAAATTTTTGATTTTTTTTTCACATTATATAGGGTTATTTTTGTAGGTGAATAAACTAACTTGTGCTGATGAGTATCTATGCGTTCGGTATTTTATTTTGGATAAATTAACATTAAAAAAATGTAAATGGTTTTTTCTGACAAAAATACGTCCAAAGTATATCTTACAAAGTATAAATAAAGGAATATCGAATGTTGTGTTTATAAAAACGGTCTCACAGTTAAAATTGTTTTAATTTGATCACAGGTTTCGCCGACAAAGACGTGTACGTATGCGAAAGTCGGTACAACACCAAGTTGCGCTGGTTCAAGAAGATCAAGGTGTGGGAGGGCGCCGAGAAAGAGGCCACACTCATTCCTAGAGAGGTAACACATTTATACAACTAATTATATTGTTTTAAAGAAATGTTGTCGAAAGTTTTCACATCACATGATGCTGGTTTTAAAGCAATCGTATTCCTGGTTGTGTTTGAAATTTTGGTAACACCAGTAGCCACAATAATTATCCATTGAAAATGGTTCTAAATAAAATAATAATGATACTTAAATACATACTGTAAAATACGTATTAGCTTGTCACTAATTTATACTTGCTGTTATTATAATCTCACTGCATATACATTATATTTTAATCCAAACTAATATTATAAATGCGAAAGTAACTCTGTCTGTCTGTCTGTCTGTCTTTCTGTCTGTCTGTCTGTCTTTTCTTCACGCCTAAACTACTGAACCGATTTGTGTGAAATTTGGTACAGACATAGTTTGAAACTTGAGAAAGGACATAGGATAGTCTTTATTACAAAAAATAAAAATAAAAAATAAAATTTATTACGGACATACTATATAATAGTGCCATCTATTGGTCAAATGTCGAGCTGTTCCTATGCTCCGTAGATAGATGGCGTTAATCGCGCAATGGTGTCATTACACGTGTTCGGTTCATGTTATTGTTTTAATTCATCGGAAAATCCATCAGAAAAATGTAAATAAACAGTAAAAAGGTGTAAAAAAAATAATATTAATATAATAAAAATTTTACTACAAAGAAAATGCTCTAACGGAGTATAGATAATTCTATTAGTACTACGCGCAATGGTGTCGATCGTTACACGAGTTCGGTTCATGTTGTTTTAATTCATCGGAAAAAAGTAAATAAATAGTAAAAAGGTATGAAAAAAATAATAAAATAGAAACAGACTTTTTTTCCTTTTAAACTGAAATGACAAATCAGTAGAATGATGGGAAAATAAGGGAAAAATAACATTTTCGCCTTTTTCGATCGGCAATAACAGCTTTAATGCCCTAAGTGAGTATACATCTCTTAAATTGAAACGCAGAGCTCATTCTGTTGATTTTTGAAGAGTTCCCTGGGATATCTTCCACATTTCAGACTGATCAAATTTATATGGGACCACACTGACACTTTACTCTTTCAAACACAAAAGAATTTCTCAAATCGGTCAATAACTGATATGCCTTAATATACATATAAAAATACGGTCAAATTGAGAACCTCCTCCTTTTTTTGCAGTGGGTTAAAAACTTTCTGCTCAAAGTAAATTTACGGACGAAGTCGCGGGCAAAACTACCCATGCTAAAAATGCGATAATAACTCTGTCTATCTGTCTTTCCGTCACGCCTAAACTACTGAACCGATTTGGATGAAATTTGGTTCAGACATAGTTTGGAACTCGAGAAAGGACATAGGATAGTTTTTATCCCAAAAATCCTGCGGGAGCGGGAACTTCTCAAAAATCCCGCGAGATCGGGAACTATGTGAGTAAAACCAAAAATCTGCCGGAAGTCACTGTTCCACGCGAACGAAGTCGCGGGTAAAAGCTAGTAACTATATAATTAAAGTATAATCTCTTTTCTATTCCTTAGGTGCCACTAGAGCCGAGTAGAACGGTATCGGTGTTCCGTGAGCGCGTCGAGAAACACAAGGATGAACTCGCTGAGTTGGAAGTGCTGGAGAATGTTCACGAGAAGGAGAGGCCGGTTAGTAACACATACACATAAAAAAAGTCTTAATGTAATATATAGAAAGTATTGTGGTAAGCAGCACGTGAACACGTGCTAGAAAACTTATTGGTTTAAAGGGTTGATAAAAAAGTATTATAACACATCTAAATGATATAAGCTCATATTATTATACATACACAAACATATGTGTGTGCACATAAATTATTAACTTTTATTATTTTTGTTACTTCCTTTCCTGTTTGGATGGGACAGAATACATCAGTAAGTATTAGAAGTAATACAGTAGCTAGTATTTTATTCAAACATCAAAATAGTTAATAATATATTTAAATGTTTAAATCGACAATAAGTTTTAAATCCTCTTGCCACACATTCATTCATTCTTAAAGTAGAAACACAGATTAATGCACAAAAATGATCTTATAACATTTCCTTTTAAATATACTTTAACCCTAAAACCCTACACTAAAAACTAAAACACTAATTATACACTAACACTAAAATAATAATTATATATTACAGGACGTAGTGATGTACAACCCGTTGGGAACAGACGATGAGAACACGTACTACGAGCAGTACAACACTGTCTGTTCCGGCGTTATCAAGACGGGGGACTACGTGTACGTGGTGACCGACGGCGGCAAGCAGATGATAGCCCAAGTCGACACTATATGGGAGACTGGAGAGTAAGTATAATGTTTGTTGTGTAGAAATTTGGTTTATAATCTGTGTGGTTTATTTTTGAATAGCTTGTTTAGGTTTAGGAACATCTAATATAGATAGTTGAGCTTGATGTTTTGTTACGACTATTTTCAATTTGGAAGCTCTTCTTTTAGGCCGCTTATTTTGAGTTCATAGCTGTATATCAGTGACGAAGTGTTATTTTCTTTATTATTCGTTAAAGTTACTTTCCCACTGCAAGGCAAAGGCCTCACTTTGATTTTTCAAGTATATTGTTTCTATATAACAAAAGCCTTAGTTGAAATATTGTCCATCCACAATCGAGAGTCAAGAGTAATCAGTTGTTACAAGCTTAAAAATATTTGATATTATTTATTGTTACACATTGTTTAAAACTATTGATCAATACACTCAGGAAACAAAAAAATAAATTGATTATTTAATGTTATTTGTTACAGCAACAAGTGTTACTTCCGCGGTCCGTTCCTCATCTTCCCATCGGAAGTAGCAAACATAATAAACAAGGTTAGAATGAAGATACATATATTTTCACTTAATATTTATATATTTCAAATGTGCTAAATAAAATTATCATTAACTGAAGAGTATGTTTGATTTTCAGCCTTTCTACAAGCAAGAGGTGCTGTTGACCACGATCCACGATACCAGCCCACTTGTGGGCATCGTGGGCAAATGTTCCGTTTTGGATTATGATGATTATCTTAAATGTAAGTATTATTTCTATTATAGACGATAATAGTTTGTGTAATATAGCTAAATTTATTTTAAATACATTTTTAAGCTTTTCTTTATAACTTCTTTATTAACCAATTTCATAACAAAATCTAAATGTTTATAATTTTAAACTATTTAACACTAAATCAATCTTTATTGCATCAATTGTGGTTACAGTATATGGTCTTATTATTACATTTTGACATTTTTAACACAAAAAAACCCAAAAAACACCTGTTTACCATGTTTAACGTAGAAAAATGTATAGTTTCACCTTATATGATTACTATAGCTATCCCCTTTTTTCCTAGGTCGTCCGACAGAGATAGCAGAGAATGACATATTCGTTTGTGAATCGGTATACGACGAGTCCAACCGCGTCGCTCGCAAGCTAAAGGCGGGACTCCGCAAGTTTGAACATACCAAAGATGTCACTGTCGATGAGGTAATGTGTTTTTTATTCATTCTAACTTGAATGGTGCAGTAATATGTGTGAACGAGATGGAGTGCGTACGGATTTTGTAGAGTCTCGTAAATAGAATGAGATGTTAGACGAATAATAAATGATTGTAAAAAGAAGCGTGGAAAAGGAGCTTATTAAAAATACGATTCCGATATTTTCCTTCAGTACCTTGAAACTTATTGATAAGAGTTTGGTTTCAAGGGTTGAAACATGTGTTTTCTGCTACCTGACAAAAGTTAAAAAATAAATAAAAAAAATCCTCTTCAGCTAACTCTTCATATTCTAAATTAGTAGTCGGTTAAATTTCGGTCTACAATCCTACTAATATTACAAACGCCAAAGCTTGTATGTACGGATGTTTGTTCCTCTTTTACGCAAAATCCACTGAATGGATTTAAACGTAACTTAGTGCACAGATAGTTAATAACGAGGATTAACATATAGGATAGTTTTTAATCTGATTCTATGTTCTCGTGGGATCAATTGCAATTTATAACTGACGAGCCTGCGGGCAACAGCTAGTACCGTACCTAAATATATAATAATATAACTACTTTGTTTCCAGATCTACTACTTCCCGAAGCCGCTGGGCCCGCCGCCGCTGGCCACCGCGCAAGAGGTGCAGTCCACGTCCAGCGCCTTCACGCAGAAGCAGTTCAACCAGAACGTCAACTCTATGGACTCCATGGTAAGATATAACAAATCATTTTACTAGCTGGTGATCTATAATCAAAAACAGTGAGGCCTTTATATATAGATTAAAAATAAAAAATGGGGGGGGGGGGGTTTCAGACTACAGACAAGGTTTCGTGGATCACACAAATGCTTGTCCTACGTGGATATCGAATCCGTGGCACGTCGGGCTCAGTGTGTTTTTCGTGGTTACCTCACTCGACTCTCCGTGCAGTCAATCAAACTTTAAGACAAACTAACTGTTTTCGCGGTAGTCTGCGATAGTGTTTCCGCTTGGCCTCCTACTGTTGGAAATGGGCATTCCGGTGGATTTAGCCGGTAAGAGTCCCCGGTAAGGTAGGGGTGGTACATGAAGGTTTCCACTGGGTCATAAAAAGGACGAACTATTAGTAAATAAAAAATATTCACCCCTTAGTTCTTGATCGATGAATGATCTTCGTTTATATAATTTTGAGTTATGTTTCTGCTTTAATACCAGTCTACGTATAATTTAAAGGCTAATTAATAAAAGGTAGCCAATAATCTCACCCAGGCCTATGTCCAGCAGTGGACGAATATGGTGAATAATCCCACATCACAATACTTCTTTAAAAACAAGTATATTTATAAAGTTTCTGGGTTAGTGCTGTTATTATATGTCTTCATATTATAACATTGAAATGTTCACTTACAGGACAGCAAGCCTCAGTTCACGAACCTCATCAACACGACTATAGGCAGTCAGGATGTGGAGATGATTCTCGAGAACTCGCTTGACGACTCCTCCCTCGCCTCGCCTGCTACGCCCCTATCTATAGGTAATTATTACTTAGACGATTTTTATTTACTAGACATTTACATATACACTTTGCTAAAACTGTTGAAGACTCAGACTAATGTTTGTCAAAAAACTCAGTTTGAGAATAAAATAATAATAAATAAAAAATAACAATAAAGTTAATCGAAACAATCAGAAATAAACCAGTCGTTTATTTGTTTCACATGTTTTTGTAAAAAATAATACACCTTGATAAAAAATCATTTTTAATACTTAACAAATAGAGTACACTTATCTACACGAAATCTATCCTAAGACTAAGCCATGCACATAAGCAGATATTTAAACTTTTCCTCTAACCTCAGGTGGTAACAGCAACCCATACAACCCTTCAATGACAGCGACGCCCACCCAAGAACGCTCCAGCACGACAACAGCGCCAGCTAGCAGCAAGAAGAAGAAAGACAACAAACAGAAGATAGTCACCGGCTACATTCTGTACTCCAGCGAAGTTAGGAGGGCCATCGTAGCGAATAACCCTGAGTCGACGTTCGGTAAGTCTCAATTAAAATCATTTGTTCAAATTAAGCTACTAAGTAGCAATTTCTAAATGTCAAAATGTCCGTTTGTCAATCATTTACTGGCTAGGCACTGCGGTATTACGGTATATTGCAAATGCAAGCTATTTAAAACGTAAAAATAGCCTGAATAAGGTCTCTTTCAAATCTTTGTTATATTTTATTATCTGACTACAGGGAAGTAAGAGTACAATTTGCTTTGGTTTTGCAATATACGTAGCGCCGTTGACGGCTAGGTGGTGGCAAATACTACCAAAATGTTACTCTCATTGTGTTGCCATAAACGGAAAACGGCATCTATTGTCAATGTTATACTTTTTGAAAGACGTTTCAAATTCTTCAAGCTAGCACTTTAAATTCATTAAAACTTTAATTCTTGGCCATTATGTGTAAATATTGTCATTCTATGTGTGCCAACATTCTCTGTGTAAGCGCTATGGATGCCCCGTGGTTCAATTCTGTTTAATTCATAAAATAATGAATAAATCTTAAATAACTTAAAATTAAATTACTTATTAATGAAAAAATGGCTACCGTAATTTTTGGTGCTTTTAATGCCTTAAACTTACTTTTTTACTGGGCTTGCCATGCCCAGACCTTTGCGTCGAGTAAAAATTCAAAAATCAAATCTTTAAAGTAGTAAACACAAACAAGAATTGAATAACTGTCCAACCAACTATCTTCATTATCTTTGTGTGTGTAACCGCAGCTTTACAACTGTCCTATATGTCTGATCCTAACGCCACCTATATGTAAATCTAGCTAGCAAGGATAAATCTTTAAAATTAGGTAGGTATTGTACCTCTATTCGTTTAGTTGGCTTTCTCATATAATGCACGCTATCCCTTCAGTTTTAAGTTAAGGCCTATTCAGACTTAACGGTATTCGCTACCTTTTGATACAGCAAAAACCAGTTGATCCCTTTTCTCGTCAAAATGGATTTCGCTATTCTCGTATCTCGTAAATTTTATTCTAAATTTCTCATAAAAAACCCGTGCAGTAACGAATACCACTAAGGTGTGAATAGGCTTTAATTGTTGTGTACGATTATAACCACATAGTTTCGTACTAATCCTACAGCTGATTTCTCGATCGCTGATGAACACAAACGAAATTATTTATCTGTTGAATCTACTGTGAATGGTTGTTAGTCTTTTACTCAACCAACCACAGTCATTATCAGATTGAATTGTACAGCCTTTGGGAAACTGTTAATTTTCAATTGCTTAGTCATTTGTTTTAACACTTTGGATTAGTTCAGTGTACGTACAATGGTTAAAGAATTATTTGTTTAGAGTTTTTTTTTATAGTAAAACTTAAATAGTTCTCTCAGAGACGTTGTGAATAAAGAAATTTACTTCAACCAGATGAGTATATTTTAGCGCATATTGAAAAACCAACAACTATACATATCTGTAGTTTTTAAAATGCTCAGCAGCAATCACAAAATCTCGAGTTAAAAACCTTTACCATTTAAGAAAATGTCGTGGTCAGCAGATTTGACCATAAATCACAATTATAATGAATGAGGAATGTTCTGAAATATACCAGTCTGTATCTTAACGTTTCTGAGTAAAAATGTAAATAAAGTTAGTTTAGTACAAAAAACTATATACCTAGCTATAGAAAATAATGTCACTAAAACTGTTGAACCTTAACAATAAAAAAAAACATCAAGTACCAACATAATCTTTCAAATTTTACGCACACACGGACAACCAGAGAAAGAGTCGTCGAGAAAATTAATGTCGCGTTCTAAGGTACGTGTATAGATGTAGTGTGTGTTGTAGGCGAGATATCGAGGATAGTGGGGAACGAGTGGCGCTCGCTGCCGGCCTCCACCAAGCAGAGCTGGGAGGAGCGCGCCACGCGCTGCAACGAGGAGACCTCCGCCAGGCTCGCCGAGGAGATGAGGGAACTCGCCCAGCACGTTAGTTGTTGTCTAGATTTAAGTTTTAATGAACAGCAATTTGACTTCATTTTAGGTCTTTAAAATTTGTACCTATCTTTTCTCTTGTTATTTCGTTTAAAAGTATTTTTTTTGTAAGTACAGTGCAGGGTGACTGCTTAGAATTGAAAATAGAAGTTCGTATCAATATCAAAAACCAAAACCAATAGTTAGAGAAACGCATCAAAAAAATCATCGGCATTATCATAATAATTTTAAAACCCTTTTGGTATACTGACAAATTTAAGGAGCCAGTTTTCAATAAGATATATTACGTATTCGACGAATTGATGACGATTTGAATGAATTATTTATTCACTTATCCTTAATCATTCACCTACGATTCTGTAAAGACCAATTATAAGTAATCTAGGTACTCACTAACCGGTACACGTGTACTTAACAGACGCCGATGGAAATGACATACGAGTGCGCTTGGGACACCTGCGACTATCAGTTCGAGGATCTATCTGACTGCATGGAACACTGCATCGGTGATGGCGGGAACAGTAAGTATTTATACCGTTATATTAGCTCTTGGAACTAACGAGACTTGGTAACCCTTAATACTTGCTATTTACGATTGCCAAATGGAAATTGGACTAAAATTACACTAGTCGTATTCTCTAAAGCATTCATAGTGAATGAATGCTTGAGCTGACAGTGAGTGTTCGGCCCCGTACTGAATTACTAATTATTGTGTTGGCAAAATGCTTAAGAGAATACGAATGGTGTCAAATAATCCAATATCCATTAATTCAAATTGAATTGTAAATAACAGAATTGGGGCCCAGGTTTGATTTTAAAGGAAAAATAATTTGTCATCATGTTAATAGTGAACAGATCAAAGCCAGCGCTAAAACAGAGATCTGAATAAGAAATATTTCAAATTCTCTGAAAGGTTTTTAAAACTCTTTTTTTAATCCTATTACAATTTTGGTCATTAAATTCGACAGCTCTTAAGCAACTGGGTGCTTTTGTGTATATTATTGCTGAAGTCGTGTTTTTTTTTTATTTGATATTAATATTTGTGTAACTCTTAAACGCTGCTAGTGATTGGTACATTCGTTGAGACCAAAAAAGTCAAGCTTGAACGTAAGTATCGTCGCTACTCATTTTCTTAAGCATTAACTTATTATGTTTCGTATATTGGGGATACCGATTGTTTTGTGAAAAATATTGGCATGTACATGGCAGTTACTACAGAAAGCTTTGTGCTGCGGTTTCGATCATTGCATAATAATATTGTGAATATTGTAATAAGTGTAATCCATAAAGTTTTGTTTAAATCAAATAAGGAATAAATTACCTAGTACTGTCTACTAAACTGCGCAGTGTGCTGTGTCTAAAAGGATTTTTTGCGTTCATTTGACTGAGTCTAGTTCAACTGACAAATCCAGTCTAAATGCCTGTTACAAGTCTATACTGGAAAACGGCTTCTTTTTATACAAAAATATTGACTATTTATCAAGCAAAACTGATCTACAAATAAAATAGTACCAACTACTTATCCCAGCCTAGGCCTAGGCAATAAAGCTGGACCGAGATTTTTTTAGTCATTGTTTTATATCCCTACGTCGTGCCCTCAGCGTGGGTCGATCTTACTCGATCGACTTTAAGCCCATGAAAAAAAAATGTCATTATTATTATATTAAGTATTCTACTACTCGTTACCTAACCTGCGTCCCCCCACATGCGTGTCGGCAGCGGGTCACGTGCAGCAGCACTACCGCGGCTCGCTGAGCGAGTACCCCTGCGTGTGGCGGAACTGCGCGCGCGTCCGCAAGGGACAGGCGCCCTTCCCCAACCTGCCGCGCCTGCTGAGACATGTCCGCGACCTGCATGTCAACAAGGGGAATGGACGGCTGATGGCAGTGCATGAGAGGTCACGGTGAGTGAAAAGACGTTTGTATTGATTAGAGGTCTACTATTCAGTTTGGAGCAATAAAGTCGCTGGAGTTTCTTGGAGAATCGATGCAAAAATCTCTTTTTTTATGTAAGGAAGTGGATGACGGGCAATAAAGTAGGAAGTGTATTTTTTAATGTAAAGAAGCAAAGGACTCCATAAAATGACATAACATTTTTCGTTGCGTTTCGATTTCATATTACAATTTTAAGATTCTGTTCTTTGCAGTTTTTTTTCTATTTTATATCTGATTAATAACGTCGTTGAAGCTTCAAACACGTTTTCTTGAAGTAAGTTTAATTGTAATATTTTCGTTGCAGAAACTTCGTGCCCTCCTCGAAGAAACCGCCCAAACAGTTCAGCACCAATGTACGTAGCGGCGTGATGTCACCTGGAGGTATGTATTGTGTATATTAGTTATTGGAGTACGCAGTAATAGGGTATTTGACTAAATCTATTAATATACATCTGTATAGTCCGTAAGGATGATAAAAAGCACTTAAGTTTGGTAGTAAAAAGTGTACTGGTAAGTGACTTCACATGACATTTTAAACTACTGTACTTCTAAAAATACGTATTCGTATAAACAGATGTTAGTTTTAGAGCCGATTTTTCAATCGCTAGAAAACTTTTATCTGAAAAATGTTTGACGTTTTGACAGCTTTTGTATAGAAAATATGTCAAACGGCCACATTTATCCCTCAGATGGAAATTAAGTAATGATTGTTAAATCAGCCTTTAGACAGGTACCCAATTTTACATAAGCTGACAAACCATCCCTTTCAAATTTTACGTTATATTTAATTTTTTTTTATCAAATATCTATAATATTCATACCCTGTCCCCCCACAGCGTCCCTGTCGGGCATGTCCCCTCTAGCCCGCAACACGCCGTCCCCGGGCGCGGGCGAGGCCTCGCTGTGCGCGGCCCCCGCGGCCCCGCGCCCGCACCTCGACCCGCTGTTCGTGGCCGCTCCCCCCGCGCGCAGAGGCTCACGCACTCAGAGGCTTACATCAGGTAAGGATTCTAGCTGCAGTTATATGTCCGCTGTGCGAGGATTTATAGCAGGTCAACCTGTCCTAATGGGGCTGATGGGGTAACACATGTCTGTGCCACTCCGTCTGCGCTGGTTTACATGACTTATTTCTCTGTGGGGTATATTGATATATTTGATCATGTGAAATGCCCGCTTTTCGAAGCCGCGTGCATCGGCTCGCATACTCAGAGGGATAAAGGAATATATTGACTAGTGCAATACGAATCTTTATACATAACACTGGTCACGTCAAGCCCCATACACTCTGAGAAGCTTTCATCAGGTAAGAATTCTGTAAGAACAAGTTGTAATAATGTGAGATACTCCCACTGTACGTGGCTGCGCCTTACTTGCGCACAGAGGATCAGAGATATAAGAATATATTGATCGTCTACGTACGTCACCAAACGTTCCTAAAAAGTATCATTATTTAGAAAACCGATTCTAGTGTACTATATAGTTCAATTCTTCATCCTATTCCTTTATCTAACCTAGTTTCAATTTCAGAAGACACTTCCCACCTTGACTTGAACCTATTTATACCAAAGCTTTAAGCATTATGTAGTTTTGGCTATGTTTAACCCAAATGCGTAGAACATGTATGATGCATTCGTATGAGTTCCTCCGTTGGGCAGTACTGTAATTATACCAAGACTCCGCGTTATTTTGCGAAGGTTTCTGGTCACTTGACCTTTCGGGCCGTGTCTTGCTTATCCCTTCGGACTAAGCAACCGACCGCGTTTAGTGCAAGTGTGTTTGCATTGACAGTGACAAAATTTAGTTTGGAGGAGAACACCAAATTGGATCCGTTTTAAAAATTTTCGTTTACTTCATGGTGTGCTTTAATCCTCATATTACCGTGGACTACTCCTGCCTTTGTGTATTTTAACTTAGGCAGGCGGAAAAATAAGTAAAATACGTTTTTTCTTCGGCTCAAAGAAGAATAAACCGAGACCTTGATGCATCGGGCGTCTCCGAAATAATCATCATCCTTATCTAACCTTTCCTCAATTTTATTTTATTTATTGTCGTATATTATTGAGTTAAGATATGACTTATACTCCGTTGCACTTATTTACACAGATTTAGATATATACATTTACTATCATTTTAAAAGCATGTAATATGGACAGACATTTAATAATCCCGGTAAAATCAATTACTAGGAGTCTGAAAATGTGTTAAATTGTTTATTTGTTTTGTGCGTGGTTTTTTTTTATTAAATGCAGGTGTTGGATGTTTTTTGGTTAATGTGGAACAAATAATACAGTATCCAGAAAGGTACAGGCAAATTAAGCCTTTATTGTAATGCAGTGAGTAAATTACTACTTTCAAGTCCATAGCAAAATATAACAGCGATAGAATATAAGCCGTCAATGAATGTGTTATTTAGTTAGTCAAAATTTCTATACAAATTAAGTGTATACAATTATTTTAGAAATAACAGACCGGGGGGATTCTTCTTTGTGAAAAAGAATCAGGACCCGAATTCTAACCAATCCGAGATATTACTGGTGCCATTTGGGCCAGCGGGCACGAACGAACAGTTCCAAGCACTTGTTAACATGCAGCAAAACTCACCGACAGCGATGCAAGCTGTACAAGTAAGTACCGTCATATTTAAAAACGTAGCACTTTTTTAGTCTCGCTAAAGCTGAAAAATAGCTGGAATTAGGGAATGTTAGTTTAAATGTGAAGAAACCGCAGTCGTGTTCTAAATATAATTATGTTGGCACTTTCCAGACATCGAAAATATACGATAGTCGAAGAGTTTTAAATACTTATCTGTAAGCTGTAAATTGTGATGTAGATTGATTCTGTTCCGCCTTTTATCAGTGGCAAACGTCATGTACAGCACATAGCTCTCATCGGTATCAATAGGATTCATATATATATATTTTGAGCTTTCCAACGCTTACAGAATTTTTAATCCATGGCAGTACTAATATATAAAAGAATTCGATTGTGCTTTGGGTTACTTATGTATGGGTGAAGACGAGGAATAGCGAATTATCGAAATAAAAAGTTTTAATGAAATGAACGTGATTAATTTCTAGATTATCTTCACACTTTAATACGTTTGAATGGTTTTTAGATGAAACTTAAAATTAATAAACCGATACCAATAAATAATTTAAAACTGGATGCGGACAAAATATGTTGGATTGAAGGCGGTCAGAAAGCATCGCTTGATATGAATCAAAATGCGACAGCTACAAGTAAGTATAGTCCAGAATTATTGTTAAGGATATTTAAACGAAAGGCATATAAAAAATTAAAACAGTAGTTGTTACGCAACTTCTTTAGTTAGCTTCCTAATTCAGTATTCCCTAATTGTAGTAATACATTACTTTTAGCTAAGTAGCCAAAAATTTAAGCAAAGAAATAGGGTTCGAACTCTTTCTTTAAATTCCACTGAATCTTATTTTAAATTAAAACCAGTTATTATTTATTTTAGGTGAAATTAAAATACAAACAAGTCAAGCCAGTACTTTGCCAGTAACTTCGACAGTCACTTCTGTAAATAATACAGAATCTAAGTGGTGTAAGTACCAAATTGTTTTTAATAGACTGTTTTGTAACAGAACACCAGTGATTTTTTTAACATTTTACACATCATTTTCATCAACAGGTAACATTATTATAGAACCAAAACTAAATAAAATGAAATTAATGTCCATCTCTCGAGCTTGTGATGAAAACCCACCTGAAACCTGTAAGTTCAAAAATACTAAATTTTGCGATTATTTTTGCTAGTACAATTTTACCTTCATAATTTCACATTTTTTCATCAGGCAACATTCCAGTTCAACCAAAGGTGGAAGAGGCTTCAACCATTTTACCGAGTGATTTGTTTGAGTCAGGTTGGTGGCGAACTTGTTGGTATATTAAGGGGTAGTTATTAGAATGTATGAAGGATTGCAACGCATTACCATAGACCAATAAAAGCTCGGACGTAGCATGCCGGTTCAGGTTTAGTCAGTAAGAGACTGACACTACACGTTCCCTCCCCCGAGGAAGCGGGTGTCAATGAGGATTCCCCCGCCTTATAAAAAGGGGGTAGTTTGATATCATTTTTGAGACTTAATACATTACATTTCATTGTATCAGATGAAGAGGAAATTCAAACGAAATCCGACCCAGAGACTTCGTTCAACTCTATTTATAAAAATGAAGTTACTGACAAATGTAAGTACTATACTAATAGATGCATGGATTGTTTTATATTGCTATTACATTAACATTTTTATTGCATCAGGTTATATCACCATAGAGCCGAAATTCGACCCAACTCCTTCGACACCCTCTGCGTATATAGATGATTTTGATGAGACAAGTAAGTATCAAAACATTCGGTACTAAAAAGGTTTAATATATGCTTCATTTATATTAAATTTTACCATTTTTCTTGGATCAGCTACTGAGCCAATGCCTTCAACGTCAGATTCTGCCTATTATATGGATGAACCTAGCACAAGTAGGTATTAAAAATATAGAAAAGATTTGTTACCGTACTATCATTTTCAACTTATATATTTTTATTGAAACAGGTATAAACGACATACAGCCAAAACATGATATAGTGCAGACTGCATTGGATTCTATATCTTTTATAGGCGATGAAGAAATAAGCCAGTCAAGTAGGTATATATACAATACTGGTAATTAGTTAATTACCCTTACATTAAACTCACTCTTAACGTTTTGTTTAAGCAGGTATAACTGATATTGATCCAAAGATTGAACCAATTCTTCCAACATCAGCTTCTGCAGATTGTATAGAGGCGTTTGAAACAAGTGGGTATATGATACTTTTTAATACAAATTAATAGTAGATTAGGCGCAATAAAAACTAATTTTATATATTTCGACTGCATCAGGTAACATTGCAGAGTCAAACTCAGAACAAGAACCTTCAACATCCTTTGTATTTACAGATGATGAAATTGAGAAAAGTAGGTATCAGAATATCTAGACTAATGTCATAGCTATAAAATTATACATTAAAAATAAATATTTCAATTTTTTTATTAGGTATCGCTGATATTATGCCATCGCTTGAGATAATCCCTTCAAATACCTCCGCTTCTACAGATGATGTTGATATGCCTGAAACAAGTACGTATTTAATGACTAATTAATTATGTTATAGAAAATTGCTCACTATATAGATTTTTTTTATTGAAATAGGTAGCACAAATATACAGACCAATTTTATCCCATCAACTACTTCGAGTAATGATGAATCCGTGCCAGAGTCAAGTAGGTATTTAATTATTAAGTAATATTTTTTATTTTCAATGATATACTGATTTAACTAATGCTTTTTGGTAACAGGCAACACACAGCCACCTATTGAGCCAGGGATATCGATTTCTGATACTGAATCAAACGATTCAGCCATAGCTGCGAGACGTATGTATTAATAGCTGGCGCATGAGTTGGTCTCTTCCTAACGTATGTAGGCCGTAATACGTGGGAGGGAGACAAAAGATAATCTACGTCATTGCGTGCGTTTTATCAACGGCGCCCTCCCCGTCTTGCCGCGCACATACCTTAGGAGGTGACTAGAAACTTGCGCGCGCTCTAAAGTATTATGTATAAATCCACATATAAAGTTGCCTTTCTATTATTTTTCCATACATTTACATTGAAGTAACATGACATGTTTTAACTAAGCCCAGGTTTTATTTAAGCACTTTAATTTGAAGCAATGATGTTGCTCTTTATGCATTCTACTTCATCACCCCGTGTCCACTTATAATAAAAAATAGTTAAAGCAAATTTTTATTGGTTTTAAATGCACGTTTTTTTTTCTACACCAGATAATATGAACTGTCAACAGAAGTCTGAGCAAATGACTTCCAACTCGGATGAAATTTGTAGGTAGTGTAGGTACCAGTTTTATATCGATTTTTCTAATCAACTTCCTAATTTAATTCCTAATTCCTATTGCAACGAAGTCGAAAAACTTATTTTTTAGTAGCCTCAAAGGGTACAGACGAGGTACAAGGGATTTCGTCTCAATGTTGTAAAAGTTGTGTAGTTGCCTTTTTATACGTACTACTACTGACCACTTAATAAAAGAAAAAACTCTTTATTGTGGCTTTCCAAAAAAGGAATCGTTCTCATTTTGCTTCTGTCACCCGCATTTTCTTCTATTTTTTTCATTTCAAGACACAACTATTGGATTTGGTTGAAAATGGTGTATTGCAACCTGCCGTTTTACTTTCAGCTGAAACACCTGTTCGGCGGGCGTTTCGCTATCGGCCCATAGACCCGCCCGAGCGAATCGTGAGAATAGGTCGTTGTGTTATTAAAAGAAAAGGTATAATATCATTATACAAAAAACTAAAGAGAAAGAAAAAAAGTTTTTAACCTTTTGTACCAAAATTTCAGGGCCAGTGGGAAAAGTAATAATTAAACCACCAAGGAAAACACCAAGAGAAGCAGCGCGAGAGCGATCGCTTCGAGCCAACAACCGGGCAATAAGTCTGTCCAACATACAGCCGTTACTAGAAGTATCGTACGGAACCCCAGAACGAACGGAAATGATGAAAAGACTCAGCGTGGAGTTGGACGCCGACAGGATTGAGAAACATGAAAGGCGGCACAAAACAAAAATAGCCCATTTAAAACTGGCGATATATAAAGCGAAATTTGCCTTTTACTCGAAGTCAAAAGTAAAACTTTTATAGATAATATACATTTTTATTTTTGTTATTTTATTTTTAATTTTTAATAACAATTACAACCCTTATTCTTTAACATGACGGACAAACCCAGAGTAGTTTAAAAAGGCAGTTTTATACAATATTCTGCATTTTTCTGTAATATTTCAATGTGTAATAAATAAGTCTGTGTTTTTAAATAAATACTTCAACTACTACAATCTCGCCTCACATATGTTTCTTTTACGAAGAAATTAAAAATATGTGTGTGGTCTATGGTCCAGGCCTATTACAGATGCGCTTGCGCACACCTCGCCTCATGCCATCTGCGAATGACATGTGCAACTGAGTATTTGTCTGATTAAAAAACAAAAGCTTTTTTCTTACCTATTTTGACAAGCATATCTCTCTATTAAGAAAGAAACCTTACAAAAATCCCTAAGGAATAGTTTAATGATTTACTCAAATTAATTTACAGGTACATCGAAGGCTTGCACTCCGAGCAGAAATACATAACGCCGTGGGAGAAGTCCCTGACCCCGATGCCGATGAACCCGGACCCGGCGCAGTTCAACATGCATAAGGTGCCTGCCCACTGGATGACCGAGGAAGCCATTACCGGCTACCTGGCCCAGGACAAGTCACTCTCGGAAACCGACATACAGAAGATGGATCAGAATTCAAAGATCCTCAAAGGACTTTGCGCTCTAAGAGATTTCATGATGAAAGACGCCCTGTATATATCTAAATGCGTGTATAGTAATAACATTTGATTGTCGGGCGAAGGGTGGTTCTTATGTTATTGCAATAGTAATTGTATTTTATGGTGTAAGGGACATTGAACCTTATGTGCTGTAGATTTTTGAACCAGTGTTGTTTTTTCAAATAGCTCCTGTTTTATTTTTATTCATTTCATAAGGAAAGAAATAAAAGGATTTCTCGCCTACTGCAACTTACTACTAAAACCAAGTAGCACACACAATATAAAGTCCACTTCTTTTGAAACACAAATGTCACCTCTCTATGTGAGGTTTAAGCAAAAATGACAAAAAACAATTTTGTGGTTCTATGTCTTTTACATCCAATATATTTTTATAACGAAACATCATGCAAAATCATGTTGTTTAAATGTTAAAGAATCTGTGTAATTCAGTACATTAGCAGTTACACCTCGACGTTTTCTATTGAAACATCTTGATCGATAATGATATCATAACTATGGGTGTAAGTCACGTTTTGTTTTCTAGTTCATAAGACATTTTTCTGCAGTTGTAACTCAACATACTGTATAACACTCCATTTTGACAGTACATTAAATATTAGATGTTCAACCATTCATATGATATATATCAGTGAAAGATTTAATACTAATAGAATATTAGATTGACAAATCAGTCCCATGTGTTGCTCTTAGTATCAGTAACAATCATGGGATATTTCTCAAATACTTGTGCATGTTACCTATTTGTAATGGTGACTTTAGTTTAAGTATACTTTTAAAATTAAGTGAGGATACCTTGCTGTTAGAGGATAAGAGATCTGTGACCTTTCGTGTCCTAATAAAAGTATTAATTAATATCATCTGTTTTTTTGTTCCGCTAATGTCTAATTCTTTCAAAAGTGTTGTTTATTTCTTCTGTAACATTTCTATTTGTTTAGGTGTTTGAAGTGTGAAACATACCTATGCTGTTCACGTTGATAAAACTTTACTTGCACAAAATTATGTACCTAACATACAAGTTAATAATGATAGTGAAATAAAGTGAGTGAGTGTCTCTTCAATACTGAGACATAAAAGTTCGGCGCTCATGGATGTATGTGGTAGCGTTTTTGAGTTCCTGGTTTAGATCACAAACAAACACTGCAAACATTTTGGCATCGGCGCTGACGGTCAGCGTGCAGTCTGCATGGCTCTTCAATCCAGCAGACATGCTTACTTCAATCTTTTAGTCACAGAAACGTCATGTTCCTTTAATAACCTAGTCACATGTCAGTTTTGGACTGAACTATTTACGTATTTTGGAATTCTTGGGGATCCTACAGATACAAAATAAAATTCGTAACTTAGGTAAAGCTTATGTTTAATATGTATGTAATAATAAAAATATAAATATGTATACAGCGCATTGTATGGCATAAATATATAGTCACAGCGTGTGATAAGCAAGTTCAGGCGGACTCCACTTCCTCTTTGATAAGTCTCACTAGGTGACTGAATTTACTGCCATCAAATATTAGGACCTGGAACAAAGTACAATAATTTTAGAGTATTTTTAATACATGATAAAGTGATGTACTCATTTTTTATTACATCTTATTGATGTCTACATAAACTACAAATCAATATAACAGTGGACTTGGAGTTAATTGACTTTAACATATTTTTGTGGCTAGAATTTTTGCTCATGTACTTTTCTACAAGAAAAATATCTTGCCACACAAATCCTGATGACATTTAATATAAATAGAATCATACTTCATCATCAAGCACTACATTATGAATGGCTAATTTGTATTACCTTTCTGCAAGGCGTGAGCGCGCCACCATCGTAGTCCCACTGCGAGAGGTCAGCTTGCTCGGTTACGTCTACATCGAAGCTCGCCAGCGCCTCGTCAGCTATCGGCTTTTCCTCCTGGTTTGCGAATAATACTTCCGATGACTCCTCTGCAAATAAGTGTGTTATTTTTTACTTTTAATAGGGTCACAAGAAAGTCACAGGGTCCACTGCCACGTCTACATTTAATATAATTTTAGTTATGAAAAGAAAGGACCACCTTGAAGTTAAGTCCGCTTAAAATAACTAAACTCCAATTCTCATTGTTGTCAGGTGTTTTCAGCATGAAATTTACTTAAAGAGTAGTTATAACTGTCTTCCTCTAACTACAGTATTGTGGATAAAACATCAAGTGCGTCATGAAAACGTATTTGGTAATAAAATCATATCATATGTAAAACATTTGGTGTCGCACATACTAAAGTAAAACAATCCTACTGCTTTTGTTACTATCATCAATTTTAGGTTAATTAATATTTTAAAGTATGAATTGATGCTTTCAGGAAAGACTCAATAATATTTTATGAAACAACATAATCATTCTCATACTCAAGACATAATACAATTCATTCATTTGAATACAGTTACAAAGGTGTGAATAAAGAATACTGAACAATATAATCAGTTTATCGCCGTTTCTTCACACAAACACGCTTGTTATGGAACTAAAGAGGTTTGTTTGGAAAACATTGGCATACCTCCTGTGTTGTAAGTTTTGCAGATCCATATGAGGTACTGGAATGTGTAGGGCATGTTCTTCTTGACAACTTTGTCCAGCTCGCCTTGCAGGGATGTGAATAGAGGCACGCTGATAGCTGCCGGAATGTTTAGGATCCTGAAAATTTAGAATTTTTAATATGATTAATTTTGGGAGTTATGCAAATTATTTTTATACAGACAACTTAACTTCATTTTTAAATCTGGTCTGCTTTATAATATTTTTTGGATTGTTTTCATTTGTTACAATAACTGAATAGTATAGTATTGATAGATA
Source organism: Trichoplusia ni (assembly GCF_003590095.1). NCBI lineage: Eukaryota > Metazoa > Arthropoda > Insecta > Lepidoptera > Noctuidae > Trichoplusia > Trichoplusia ni. The sequence goes on from NC_039483.1 coordinate 1,318,607, forward strand.
CTTGAAAATGGCTTAAAAAAAGGCTGTGACATTGTAATGTTTTCATGTCATGTATGTTACATTAAATATATGTTACCTTTCATTGATAACAAGTCCGACATGCTCCGCATCGTTTGACAATATCTTCTTGACTAGTGCCTTAGTTCTGTCATCGGCATTATCATCAGCTAATGTGGTCAGTAGGGTGCGAATCTGTTGTATACATGGCTCTTCCTGGAAACAGTTATCAATGTTGTATTTATAGTCACGGTAAAATTATAACCTTATGCTTGGTATATTTTCATTTTCATCAAATTAAATTAGTTTAGTTGAATTGTTTTTTTATTTATTCTTCATTATCTTTTTAGAGTAGCTATATAGTCTACAAGCCTTCACACTAGTCTGAATTTAGGTTGATGCTTTCAGATAAAATTCGTTTTAAACAGGATGCATATAAATAACTAATATGATAATAATTTTATTGTGCTGGCGTACTGCAAGACTATCTATTATGTGTCAAAGGATGTGACCTATTGTTACTTAAAATTAAGTAATTCAAGAAACTACGATTAAAATAGAATTCTTTAAAAATTGTATTTTTAAATGTTACTTACTTTTCTCTTAGTAATGTTTATAACAGTTGTAATACCAAATACTCCATCACTGCCATCGTCTTCATCATCATCATCCTGTCCATCATCCAGGCACTGCTTCACAACACTGCCTACATAGTTTTGAGCTGTAGAAAAAGTATATATTTAAAATCTGTACAGTTAAGTATAATAAAAGTATTACTAGGTAATGCAAATGAGAATTTACTCACAAATAATGATTTGTGCCAGTCCTCCTAATTCGACGTTGGATTTGAGGAACAGTTGCCGCAGCAGTTGTTTAATGCCATGGAAGTCACAATCCTCAGGATTACGACCTTCGAAGTCAGCTTGTAACTCCTAAAACAAATAAAAAATAAATTATATTGTATGACGTAGCACCTCTGACTAATTTGCTCCGCAATAAATTATTTCAGCGTGTTATGAAAACCTATGAAATAATTATACAACTTTAAAAACAGGTAGGTATTACTCATATATTCTAATATCAAAACTTCTCACTTAGAAAAATGCGCTACTGCAGAAAATTTAATGGAAATATTTTCATAGTGAAATATAAACAAAGATATTTTTCGGCATGCCATGTGTTTTGTAGGTTATGTTTTGAACTCACCTTATCCCCGACGTAGTTTCCATCGGAATCAAAGTCCGAATCTCTTTCACTGCCAGATTCCTGTTCTTCTTCACTTTCACTGTCGTGGATTTCTATTTCTTTATTTTTCTTGTTCGACATTTTATCAGCCGACACTATCACACGACTTGAAATACAAAACAATAACCACAGACAACACTGCCGAAGTGACTGAAGGAGTACTGACGTTTTATGTCAAAGACACCGGAGGCACAGGTAATAAATGAAACCATTGACAAACCTAAATTAATCTTCAATTTTTAAATATTTTAGCGTAGCTTAAAGACCTTGGTCCATGATTTTAATTCTACTAGTGGTAATTACCTTTATTTACTAGATCGGTAGTCTATGCGAATAAGAAAAACTCAAACATTCCTTTATATAAATTTCGCCATAATACATATACTTTTACTTTTACATTTAATTATAGTTGCAGAATAAATAAAATGAATACATTTTCAAACTTAATAAGTAATTCTAATGCTGACTTCATTTTTTATAAATATTGAGTAATAACGTGAAGTACGACCAAGATGTCTTGATTATCTGAAATGGAATAACTAGTTGAATTAGTAGCCACTTAGCCATAATTTCTTCTTTAAGGTTCCTTCAGTAACCATTGGTTTTAACCTACCGTAGTATAGCTTGCCAAAGAAATAATGGAAAATCCGTACGTAGTAACATGAACATTCTTCTGAGCCCTGAAAAAAAGATTTAGTTATTAAGGATAACGTACGATTACGGTTTCTTAAAGCTTAACTTAATTTTTCTTACCTATGTAGCATAATAAGCAAGGAGCTCTTGATTTTCTGAGTTGATTTGTACCAACCGCTGTCGTAAATTGCGTCGGATACTCCTTCACTCTGTGTCAAGAGCAAATTAATTAGGGAAATGCAAGCCTTTGTCTATAATTTAATGGGAACACACTTATGTAGTGGATAATTAATCCAATCGAGGTTGTATCACGTTGTATGTCTTATATACTTATTTATACTCAATCAACACCAACTTTATATTTTAATAGCTAAGTAAGCATATACTTAAATTGTTTTAAACATCGCTTACTGATAAATCCTTTCCGAACAGCAAGTCACAGTCAAAGTTAATATTTCCTAAGTTTTTTCACGCTGACCGTGTAAATTTTCAAGGATCATTTAACTCTGAACACGGAAAAAGGGTAGGAAAGACCCATTCCCTTAAAAAATCCGCAGGCAAAGGTATCAATTTAAAATGGTGACTAAGTAAAATAAGAGCTAGAATTTTTTCGGTCGCTTCCTTATCGGATGGTGGGTAGGTATCTAAACGGAATACATTAGGCAAATTATTTTAGGAGAGCTTGTGGAAATTCTTCTTAGAAATTGAATAAAAGAAACTGGTTTAGCGCTTGTGATTTAGAAGATCTCTGCAGTGCGGTATGGTATTTCATATTCCTGTAATTTAGTAACATTCTACTTACTGACTCCAATAGCCTTTGACCATACCAGCATAACAGCCAAGTTTGAGAAAGAGCAGTTGTTAGAAATGACTTGTATACCATCTCGTTCCATTTTTCAACAATCTGAAATTTACATGGATTAGTAGATAAGCTTTCATACTACAAGGTCCCAAAACAACATCATATATGACAATTGCTGAAACAAACATGAAAAACTCTACTCTAAGGTCTATTACAAAAATAAATACTAAATGCAATGAATCTACCATCACGTGATAAAGAAATATTAATATGGTTGTAGAAGCGTCACAACGAAATACACACGTAGATCCTCTACGTAGTATCTCTCATCCACACGCCGCAATAATATTATTTTAAGACGTGGCGGTAGAACCTCTCCTCGAGAAAATATAAAATCCATAGAAACTCACAACACAGCAGAAGCCACAGAAACAAATGATGATTGAACTGTTGAAGAAGTTCACCAGTAACGCGAAGCTGAACATGTCCTCAACGTCTCCAGAAAGCCTGGAGATAAAAATGTAAGTTAGTTTACTTATGAGTAGATAAGTATTTAATTCTCTATTAAATCTCTACGCACTACTCAATACCAGCCTATTCGTCTCACTGCAGGGCACAGGCCTCTTCCCTTATACTGAAGGTTTGAGCATCGTTGGCGATTTCAAATTCCAATATCTGGAATCCGGGTACGCACTACTTAGGTACCTATTACAAACAAAATCACACGAAATGTAAATTGTTGTAATCTTTTGAAGGCATAAATGAAAGTAATAAAAAATTACAATAGAAATAGCTGACGCCTTTGATATACAGATGGAATCCACATCCTATGCCGTAAATAAATTATTATGCCAGTAAGATCGCTATATTAAGTGCAAGATCTAAACTCTTTGAAGTGATGGTGATTTCGGCGATTACTACCCGTCTTCACATGTAACAGCCCGAGTAAAAACATTGTGTGCAATGGTGGGTTGTTTCGTAAACACTGTACCTGACTAAAGCTCGATGTCTGACGATGATATTGGCGAGCTCCGACTGGTGTTTCTGCTCCCACTCCTGCTCGCTGAAAGTGTCAATGCTTTCCTTGTTCTTTCGGACATATGCAGTGCTGTATTCTCCTTAAAAAAGATTCTATATTAGTACTAATACCTATTAAGGCGTAGCCTCATGGTCTGATCATGTGACCCCATTTGTAAATTTCCCGCGTCTCGAAAAAGCGACAAAATATCGCAGATGGTCGCAGGAAAGGTAGCGACTAAGCTGAAAATGTTGAGCTACGGCCTTTGCAGTCGCTCGTTTGCAGTGACAAATCTGCTCATGTGATATGTAGTGATAAAGCGAAAAAAAGATCATAGGTAACTAATACACTATAGAATAGAGAAAAGAAAAGAAAAAAATAAGCAGTCGAGAGAAGTCGATTTAAATTACATAAAATTGGTGCTGCAAACGGTCTCTAAATTAATTCTCGTAAATAATGGAATCGGGCAAGGTAAATACTTTAAAACATTTCATAAATATTAGTAAAGTATGGACACAATGTACGTTTAAACCATAATTTTGTTTCCTTATATTGCACAGTTTTATGGAGTTTAAAATGTACCTTTGTAACTTTTAATCACACTTGTTGCTACATAATAGCCAGTTCACAATTAGATTATAGATAATAATGTTTTGTTTTTCGGGAAATTTAAAATGCTCGACCAGATTGTTGCTGCAAACGAGCGACGAGCGACTCCATGAAGCAGCGACTTTGCGGGTAGCGGGAAATTTAAAATGGGGTCACGTGATCATATTTGTCGCTGGCAACGAGCGACGAGCGACTCCATGAGGCCGCGCCAGGTATCGAGCGACGAGCGACTGCATGAAGAAGCGACTTTTCGAGTCGCGGGAAATTTAAAAAAATGGGGTCACGTGATCGGGTTTGTCGCTGTAAACGAGAGACGAGCGATTGCGTGCGGTTACGCCTTTAAACATCTGGTTACTCAGGCCTGCATCTTGTAAGCGTAGGTTATTATGTTATTACGAGTAGTTTATTTGTGCAATAAAAACCTTTATAACTTCAAGCAAATTATGCACCACTACATAATATATTTACCTACATCACGATGCTTTACAATGTTATTACCTAAACCTTTTATCCTTACAATAATATGTAGGTGAGTTGGATACATAAATAATTTTAAAGTGGAAGAAAAGTCTGCCGTTTACTATTTGCCTATTGATAATTTTCCGAACAAACATGAGTCCAAATAAATAGACCTCATTAACCAAACAGCTGAACAACTTACGAATTCATTAAGAGTCAGCACCTCAGTGTCTATGGCTGTTACCGTAATATAAAGAGAATTTGCACCTACCTACGTCTGCACTGCACAGAAAATTTGCCTTTTAATCAAGCTAAAGGGGTGGAACAACACTTCAAACGACAACCATCTTGGATTTTCAAATAAGACGTTCTATCTTTCTCATTACGAACTTGTTCATTGCAAAGTCACTCTGCTTTTAATTGTTATTGAAAAAAAGTAGTGTAAGTACCTAGTTTTAAATTAAAATAATATTGATAGATTTAAGTACATGGTTTCAATTACAAAAGGACGAATAAGGGTCATAGAGTATGATGCTTACCCAAAGGATATGTATCGATCAGTTGTTTATCCAACGGTACATACACAAGTCTTCTTATCCTCACAGCAAGGAGATCGAACTGTGTAGTGATGTGGCTGAGGAAGATGCAGAACAGCAGGTCCCCGCATAACATGAACCAGATGGTAATTAGTCCTGGAAATAGTGTAGGTATTTAAGCTTTGTATATCGTTTATCTATATTATACCATTAGTGGGTGACGGATAGTTACAGAACGCCTTCTCAAATCTCTCTTATCTTTCTCCCTTTTCTTCTTAAATCCTCTTTATTTACTTTTTTTCTTAGGTAATTTTCTTGGGTTTTTGTATTTGGTCTTTGGATTTTATGCTGATTAAATTAAAGGTAATGCTGATTAAGGTTTTATCATTGAATTATTGTATGCCAGCCATTTCATCCTAGGATGGGAGGCCTATGACCAGCATTGGACGTCGATAATCTAAATTGATTGATATCATTATTTTAATGTTGGTCTATCAAGGCTGAGATAACCTCAAGAATTTCAATCAAATAAGAAACAATCATAATATTATAGCAAGTTTGAGAAAATGGAACGCGATTTAAAAGATTTTCAATAACTACTTTCTGCCAATGTAAATGGTAATGCATGATCTAATATTGAGTTGCATGCAAACTTTGCACCTGCCAGACTTATCTTCATAATATATCTTCAAGTTTCTGTGAAAGGCTGAATGGCAAATGTCTTTGCCTTACATCAATTTGATTAATCTCGTTAGTTACATGGCTCTAACAGTTGAGAAGTGTAATTTAAGTTTCCACAACTCTATCTGTTCTTCATAAATTTATAGTTTGCTTTTGAGAAAGTATGAATAATGGGTCTATATTGAGTTGCACAAATTTATGAGTAAAAACCTTTTGGGATTCATGCAGTTATTTATGATTGGTACTACAAAACTCCTTAATTAACAAAAAGTTAAGATTTTTGAGAACATACTTAAGAGCTTTAATAATATGCCTACCTTTCCGCGTTTTTCCAACTTATGATTTAGGATACTTATGTTTTCTTTAAGTGTGGGTGTCATTTTTAATTTTTTAATTAGTTTTATAGTTTCATTTTTTTATTTATTTAGATAGAACAGCGATTTAATAAGACATATACCCTATTTCTGATAAAGTCGGGTAAAAAAACGTAGTTTTCGATCTGCCTTCTGCGGCTGAGAAATAATACCTAGATGCTGTAACACCATAGCTCTGAAAACCATGATCCCTCACCATGCCAAGTCTGAGCGATGAGTATGACTTCGTAATAGCCTCTTTTGAATTCGTCGAAGGGGAACCAGTAGAAGAAGGGCAGGATGAGAGGCACCTCCTCCCCTGACATTATCTTGATAATCTCCACGAACGGAGGCGACAGGAAAATGACAAGGAGTGCGTTGTTGCACCAGTAGTAACCTGAATGTAAAATAATATTGTTATTATTTATAAGAAACAATGTTAAAAAGTAATTGAAATTCTGTTTAAGAAAACCAAGCGATATTTTCGAGAAAAATATTATGCTTTTTAACGAAGATACTAAGCTACCTTCCGCTGATTAAAATTACTGGAAGTGCTGTTTTCTTTTAATTATCACCAAATTCAATAACGAAAATTGTGAACTTAACTATGAACCTACTATATGTTATCGATAAAAATCTTTAGAATTATTATAAGAAGGATTTACTACGGGAATAAAATGTATAGGGATTATTTATACACAAAGCGGCTATTAGGTTCCAGGAATTCTTCAGATCTTATCTAGAACTTTTCTAACTTATCTAGATCTAGATACTTTTCATAATGTAGGTCGGAAATGATCCCTTTCGGACGGAAATTGCTCTTCTTTTTACTTTCCAAGAAAGACAGATATTGAGTATGATGCGAAATGATAGCTTTCTAAGTTGGCTAAGGATAGTATGAGTGACCTAATTCTGCATTTTATTCGTAACGTAGATTTTCATCATTCGGTCTTAAGGTGGTTGGATCTTACCTACTGCTTTTTTGTCACACGAGTACTAACCCGATGGTATTCCGTTTGTAAAACCGACAAGTGGATCAAATTCAAGTTGCAAGACAGGTAAAACTAAATAAAAGCTTGTTATAGCAAACAATTGTCTGCACAAAAACCACCCGAAGTCTGATTTTTGGTCCGAATCCTTCAAGGCCTTGAAAACTATCTAGCTGACCAAAAAATATTATTAAATCAAACGAAACGAATACCAAAGTCGTCTTCTATAATAAAGTGGTACCATTACTCTATCATTTACATGTAAAAGGCCAATAACGTGATATTTATTACTCAATTAGATATAGGAATGTACCAAGGTGTACGTAATAGAAAATAATAGATTAACGAATTCCCAGACACGAGGATTGCTTGATGAGAAAACCAAGTTATTAACTCTTGACATGCAATGACTGAAGAGGTTGTCGACTTAAGTAAATAGCTTTCATTAGTTTAGTTTTGAGTGAGATACCTACATCAATATTTGTATGGTAATTTGTTTTGTTTTGGCCTTTAGAATTTTTAAGGAGACGTGGTTATCGAAAGGGTACTGACAAAAAAAAGGTTGTGAAAAAGGTTGTTTACATCTGAATCTGGAAAGATTTGATGTCCGAAGTTGGCAATCTCCAACAAAATTTATCTTAGAAAAAAATCTCATTGAGTTTTAAAGCATTAAATGGCATGTAAATAAAGCAAGGTCGTCTTTTAAAATAACTTGATAGCGGTTTTCTCACAACATTCCGCATCGCCTGACTAGTTATATATCTAACCGGAGTCGTTTCCACTCGCGATCTCACGATAGTTGGATCCGCAACTAATCGAGCGACACAACTTTTTGAGAAAAACGTTTTCAAATATTATGGATCCGCCTCACAATAGCATTAATTTGTCTTTCAGTGTTTATATTACCTTCACACAATCCCTGCCTACCTTGCACGACATAGTTGAGCTGTGTCAGCGCCGTGTTCACAATGAGATGCTCCTCATCAGAAACCTCCCCGCGCGGCCACATGCTGCGCAGCTCGTCCACCAAGTTCTCATAAACAGATCGGTGGTACACTATCTTGTAGGACTTCGCCATCGCTGGAAGTATGAGCCAGTTGTCATCTGAATTTGAGGTCTTCGATAACCGATTGTACTTCTATTAAGGCTTCTATTGAGGGTTGAAACTTGAGGTCTTTTAAACGCAACAACTGCTGCTACAACTTAATTTTTTGCAGTTATAGAGCAGATACACTGGTTTTCGCCACTTAAAGTGCCGTCTCTCTGCTACTTTTGACACTGGGTAATCTACTCCACGGAATAAGTGAAATAATTTTTAACAACTGTGTTCTTTATTTAATAAATCTTCGTCTGTTTTTATTTTTACTTTTTTCAGCAAATACTTACCCCTTCATTTAAAGAAAATAATATCACAGTAGGTTTCCACTGAAGTTTTCAGAGAAAAAAAACTAATTCAAGAAGTAGGAACTGTTGAAACTGACCCAGCAATAAATATCCAACACACGGCATCATCCGGAATATCTCGACGGCGTCCTGGAACTTCCCTCCCCTGGCTGTCTGCACCATTTTGATCAGCTCCAACCATGTCACCACGAACAAGTTCATAAATTCGAACCAATAGAAAATGTTCCACATGAGCCTGAAAGGGACCGGTCAAAAAACTTGGTATCCTGTACTATGTATTTTATTTAACTACATACTCATTCAAATAGAAAGAAATAACTAGAAAAAAAAAACACAAAGGTACTGAGCCGAACTTGCTGATTTTTTTGGGGGACCAAATGACAGCGATTATATGAAAATTGAATTTATATTATATTATTTCACGTTAAGTGAAAAATGAATTAACAAATTCGGTTCATCCAGTACGAAGTTTTGAGGTAAAAAACATAAAAATTGACCTCCTCCTTTTTAATTCGGTTTAAAAGCTGGAAAATGCAGTTTACCATGTACTTTCTTATTCATTTTTTATTAGTTAGATAAATCATAGTTCTTAAACAATAGTAAAACAAGTTCAGGGTTCCTTGATTTATCAACACAAAACACAGACATTTCAGAACTTACATTTACCTAAAATATGTTCTCTGTACGTATGCATTGCCTACTTACTAACGATATCTTTATTGATTATGTTCACCTAAGCAAAAAGCTAGCTCCGATTCAGATTGTATTTATATTAGAAACTACGATTAAATATTTTGCGTTTAAATCACTTGGGACTAAACAAATAGAAAACCAATAAACAATTCTAATAATACACAAACAGCTTGACCCTTTCTAATTCACAAAGTTTTCCACTATAATAATAGAGATAGATTAACTCTGGGAGTCTCTGAATCGCTAACAAGCTTTATATTAATCCTTCTAGTCAAAGGGAATTCTATCAAAGGTCAGAAAAACGTTTCTCCTTCGCTGTTTCATCGACGATCCTTATTTTCACAGATCAACCAATTACTTATTAAGTAAATAAATACGAAATTATGCTTTATGGGAAAAACCTCAGAACCGATTTTTCTGTTGTGCTGTAAAGTTTGTCGCAGCGTTTCTTCTTCATAGCCAGAGCACTTAGGAAGCGGTGAAAGGAGGGCAATACGGGGTGCTGTCTATGTCAATGATGTCCAAAAAGTGCTACTTCTTAATCTATCTTGAATAAATGGACTTTGATTTTGATGAAACATGAGATAAATTAAATCCCAAACGAAGTACGCAGGTAAAAGTTTTATTAAGATAACGAAGTCTTTGGAAAAGCTATTTTGTGTCCGTATATTATAACTTCAATGAACTTTGAATAATATGTATACAACAAGAGATCATATTGTAAGTTCTTAATTCCTTATTAACACTTACTTGACATATTTGGAATCCTTCCTAGTGATTCGAAGACCAACTAATCTTAGTATTGCTCTTGGTATAGCAAATGTTGCGTCGTAGGAGTCCACATCATATACCTGTAAATAAAATACTGAGAGCTGACCACCACTTTTTTAAATCCCGACGTAAAAGAGGGGTTTGATAAGTTGGAAATGATTGACTTTCTGTCTGTGGCATTATAGCTTACGAACGGATGAAGCGATTTAAATTTAGTTTAGCAGTTTAAAAGTTTCGGCGGGTGAAAATGGTTGTAAAACTGAATGTCTGCAAATATACTAGAAAGGCGACACAGATGAAAGCTCACTGAAAAATATTTTTTATGATTAATTCAAGCGTGTTTTAAGGTTTGTTTGGTGACAAAAATGGTAGGTAATGGTAAATTTAATGGAAATCCGATTCCAAAGTGGGACTATTAGTTACTACAATTAAATCTTTGCAATTCCGCTTTTATTAAGATGATTTGCCATGTGTGTCTGATATTTACTACCTTTGATGTAGGATCCGGCAGATTATTCGAATCGTTCTTAAAAAGCAACTTTCTTAAATATTTCGTCATTTTCTCACACCCTTATGAACAACTACTGCTAACGTCACCCTTTTTATACCGCTTTATCAAAAAAAACCGTGTGAAATAAAACACACAGATTATCAAATTTTTACAACTTCTTTGTACAAGTTTGGAACACGTTGTGTTTTTGTTAACTTTTTTAAGATTGAATATAAAAGTTTCAAGACTTTCCCTGTATTTTGTAGCACCTTCGTGAAAATGTTGGGAAGGTAAGTTTTAAACTTTCTTGTATATTCTTTTGTTTTCGAAAAAAGTCACGTCGAGGACATAAATAATGTAACACTGGCTCGTAAGTATTACAAGGTGTAAGTCTGCTTGATACATAGGAGTTTATATGGGAAGAACAACACCTCTTGATCCTATGCCTTAATTTGCACCGTCGTTTTGGAAGGTTTGTTTATTACTTCTAGATTAAATTTTGCTTGCGGGGCTGCCCGCTATAAATCTTACGACAACACGGGGTTGGGGTATCCTACGATAACAAATCAGGTTAAAAAGTATTCTATGTGTTAATCCTGATTATAAACTATCTGTGTACCAACTTTGGTCTAAATCCGATCAGTGGTTTTTGCGTGGCAGAGGAACAAAGATCTTTACATCCATACATAAAAACCTTACCATGACACCCATCTATGACAACAACATCACCTATACCTTTAATTAACGTTAACATCTTTCAGTATATCCTATCTATCAAAGCCTTCACCAATAATTTCTAATTCGATTAATAAGAAGCCATGACCTTAGCTCCCCTCTTCCAAAGCGTCAGTTATAAACAGGCTCTTGGTACCGCGGTCACGTCACCCGTCACTCACTGTAAGATGGACTTCTCATGTACTGGCGAGATTTGCATCTCGTGGTGAAGCTGCGACTCTGTACAGTTGGAGGTACGGACAAAATTAAGCAGGATTTAGCTGAAGGATGGAAATTTTAGGTATACCAATAGATAGCTATCTTAGCAATTCTGGCGGTTGTCGCCAAAAACGGAAATCAAGCTATTCTTAATATTCAGTTAGTTCGATTTCATGGATAACCAAAACGCTGAAAACCCTCGATCCCGCGTATTACAAGAATTTGTATGATCCACAAAGGCTTGTTCTGAGTGTGGGTGTCCTTGTGTCTGCTCTTTGAAACTTTGTAAAATCCCCGGAATACAAGGATAAAATATGTTATTGCGGAAATCGTTAAAAAAATAGATTATTTAAAGTTTCAAATATACTTTGCAACTGCGTCTTGGTCACGATAGATGGCGTTAGCACCCAGTGTATGCCAAACCTAATACAATTTTAGTTGATTAGTATTCTGGTACTCTATTGGTATTCCCTAGGCCATACGCCACTGTATTGCAATCAAATAAACATAATAATACATGACATTGAAGTCCAAATCAAGTGTTAATATAAAGTTTTTAGTCTATTCACGTATTGTATATCGGGTGAAACCTAATTGGTGCCGAAATCAGCGGTTACTTTGTTAGTAGACGCTGTTTCAATTGTTTTAGTTGACTTTAAGTTACATTATAGTGAGTAGATATTTCCATATTAATCCAGCATTTCACTGCTTCATTCTGAACCAACGATGTAAAAGTGGGTTGTCATTAAGCCTTCTTTGATTTCTTTTAACTTTATTCGGTTTTCGAAACATTTAAATTTCAGACACAAGCATACCCAGATTTTGTGCGCGTGGACATCACCTAAACCCGAAACCAAAACGTGGATGACTTAGCACAGCGGTTTAGGTTTAGTCAGGAAGTGTGAGACTAGCCGCTGATTCCACTATTAAGGCTGTTGTTCAGACTTCAGAGGATTACCCAGCCATTTTGGTATGGCCGACAAAAGGATCTAATTGTAAGGCTTATTATTTACCTATTTAATAACTGGTTACTTTTGGGAATTTGCCGGGCCGGCCAAATTACAATAGTCTGACTCACGGCTCCGCCGCCGTGTCAGCTCATGATTAAGGATTCTCGCGTAATGGTATTTAATAAATAGTTTTGGACCCTAGAGTTCTTATAGTAAGACGAGATTTTCAAACTTTAATTCTTTTTAAAAATATAATTTCAGCTAGAATGTCCTATGATAATAGCTCTCGTGATCACCCTTGACCGTGGTCGGAGTTCCCGATTGTAAAATCGCTGACTCGAATAAATTATGTAAAAAGCTGTTATTCATTTCAAACAATTTCATATTTAAGAGCCTTTAAAAGTCTCTCAGATTTTGTTTTTTTTGTAGGATTTTGTGTTTACGGTCTCTTTATTAAGCTTTAAAAAGGTAATTTGTTTTTTGAGAAAAAACAGAACCTTTTACTCAGGCACCGCTGTCTGTCCGTCTGTTTTTTCGTCTTTCACCAGGCATGAAAATTTCACACATGATTTACTTCTATTTCTGCGATAAAAAAATAAATATTATCACTGTTTTTTTGGGTGACGAGATTATTTGTTAGAGTGACTAGAACGGATATCCTTGTGCAACATACGTAAACAGATACCTAAAAAGTGATTTACGTTGATTAAAAACAAAACCAATGTGAGTCAGATTGAAGCCAGAATCTAACCAATAACAGTCTAAAGAAAAACTTATAATCATTAGTAATGAATAGTGTAACAAATTAGTTGTTTATAAACATGGATTAAGCACCAGACAATACCGAAACTTGTTCTTGACACAAAGTTATAACAAAAGGACAATAACTAAGACATGCTTTGAACAATTATTTGTCTTAACTGTTATTGTTCTTAATATTTCATTGTTTGTGAAGTAATTTGTTTAGCGTTACAAAATGTAGGGAAATTTGCGGTAGGTAAGTGATCGGGGGTTGTCAATCTTTTCTTATTTCTGTAAAACTTATACAATTTGTCACACATAAACAAATTTAAAAAGTCAAAATTATAGTATTTTTACGACAGTTTAGCTATTTGTCTTGTGGCTATGTATAGAACTAGTAGGTATCATGAATCATAATTTTATTCTTTTAATAATATACTGACGACGTCTATTCACACATTCACAGTTAGAAAAAATAACCTGGATGTTCAATTATTGAGGTTAAGTTAAGACTTACATTAAAATTGTTTATTGATTATACTGTGCCAGTGTTTGTTGTCAATTTATCACCACAAATGCAATCTGAAACATAATGGTATCCTCCTTATAAGTTTCAGTACACTCCGAATTACAGTATTTGTTTAAAGAAGAGAGGTTGTATAATTATTTAGGAAATAATGACTAATATATCTTCTCTTCTCTTTAGGATCCCAGAATACTCTCGATATCTCGATCTCGAGTTGGGATAGCTGGACTGACACTTTAGAGATCAAGGAGGCTCCCTTTTCCGCAAATGTCCTCCAAATTGGTAGTACCACCAGCACTCTCAATGCTTATAGGAATTGCTCATATCTTGTCGACTGAAACCAGATGAGTGACCCCTTTTACTGGTGTATCAAAGCGGGTTATGAGCAAATTACCCCGATCCCCGAAAACTGGGACAACACCAAAGTCAAATAAATATCTAGACCACATAACAAGTTTGAGTACCACTTACTAAAAGTAACTCGAGTTTAATCCTCGAATATTTCTCGTTAATACTAAGCTAGCTATTGCGAGCATTGTCTGTGGGGCCACCAATAATGACTTCCTTAATCAACGTCGCACCAACGTGAAGAATGGGCGCGCATTATACGATACTGGTTTTTGTTACTGGTCGAATTAAATAGTATTTGTAGGCATACGCATTACCCTACCATTACTGGCCGGGAAGCCCGCGGTCGGTGTATGAAGGATTGCAACGCATTGCCATACACCGACACAAAAACGTGGATGACGTAGCAGGACGGTTCAGGTTTAGTCAGTAAAAGTCTGACACTACCCATTTCCTCCCCCGAGGGAGTGGGTGTCCATGAAGATTCCCCCGCCTTACAAAAAAAAGGCATACGCATTATACGATTCTGGTCTTTGTTACTGGACGAATTTAATGGTAAGTATTATTATAATGTAAGTGGTTATTGGGAAAAGGATATTAATGGGCTGTGCATGTGTTTCTGTTAACCTCAAAGACATACCTTGCTATATCAGGTGTATTAAATTTGAAAAACGACTCCCGTCATAAGGAATTGAATCCTTGTGCATGTATAAGTAATATTTTGTCAAGAACAAAAACGTGCAATCGACTTCAAATAAAAACTATCTAGCCAAATGAATGCCATAGCTGAATGTGGAAAGGAAACAGACTTTCTTTAAGAGCCTTGGTGATTGCAATTTAATTCAAAGCTCTTGACCAAAATGCTTATAATCTATAAAGCCAAAATTTGCCCGAGTTTTTCACATTCTAGGAAAACGGGAACCGGGATGCAAGTCAGATGAGAAAAACAAGAAGTTTATAAGAAAAGCCTTCAGGTTCCTGGTGATTAATTAAAGACAATTGATGTGAGTATTAGTGACACAGTGATCGATGAGGGTCGCTTTACCATCCGAAAGGTCACTTTGGCGATACGACAAATACCACGAGTTACATTGCGGAGCCACGCAGTTCCATTTTCAGGAGAAATGCTTCATCGTCGGCAATGTATTGCAACTTGTACGGTATTGGTCGCATTGTCATCAGTTTTAAATACGATTTCTGAGACCCTCGATGCACAAATCATAATTGATTATTTAGATTATGGAACAAAGGATGTTTGAATGAGTATGTTATGTATTTCAGAAATTAATATTGGTATTTAGTTTATGGACTGTCTCTTACTGGTCCGTTTTTTGGGTTTCCTATCAAAATATTTTCACGAGTCGCTAACGGATCATCTTTAACATTTCAATTTCAAAGTTCACTAAGTTTCCGAAACTTTTCCTTTTATATTAACGCCATTTTTCTTTTGAGGGCGTCAAGATGTCATTTACCTCCGCGTTAAGCTTTACAGTCGTAGGAAGGATAATTATATTAACTTTATTTAACCGAACAAGGATATTATAATGTTGGCTCCATTCTTTTGTGGTTACGGGTGATCAGAAGTCGGAAAGGCTGACCAGCCAGACTAAGTAATGGAAATCGTGTTGTCCGATTTAATTCTTTTTTCATTGAACAACACGTTTAGCAAATAAATTACCATGAAATGTAGAGACACAGTTAGCACTTGCTATCCACGGATAAAATTTAAACTCTATAGGTATTAATAAAGTCGCAAATGTGCGCCCAACCTAAGCACCTGAGTAGTCGCGTGCGACCTATTCGATTAATATCACTCCAAATACGACACAATTGCGAGACAGCCTTATACATCGCGGTAACGACTTATCAGATATTAGTTGATCACTATTAGCTATTCAATGTGTTTTAACTTCTAACTTGAGTCGTACTTAGGTAGACAAAGGACTTGGATAATACATTTTCATTGTAGAAAAATGAAGAATACTTTTAAAATTTTATCGCATTGCTATTTGTCTTATTTTCTTTGTTTCGGTTTGAGGATTCAAAGTTTTACCAAAAACTCTGTTGAATTAATGAAACTCCTTGTTCAAGTCTTTTTAGGATTCTACTACATGCTAATCTGTGTTATATCTTCTTCTCAATTTCCCCTTTTTCTCCTGCCAGTATTTCCACTTATCTATCCAATATTGGGATGATGATGATTTATTTATTTGTTGTTTGTGCTTGTGATTTGAATGTTTATGCCCCCGACACAAGGATTTTTATTCCTTTATGCGAGAGTCGTATTTATAATTGTAATAAAAAATAGCTAATTTGGTGGTCATTAGACTATAACAATGACTTAGACTCTGGCATTAAAATAATTAAAATTTGATGTTAATTTTACCGTAAAAACTGTTACTTTAGCAATGAGCAATTTTTCTAACAGCGTAGAATACTCTATTTTATAGCGACCTTTTACAAAGTCAAATTAAGTGTATTCTCGTAAATATTGCAGTTTAAATTTATATGGCATTTCAATTTAAGCGCCGTTCGGCCGATACAGTCGCTTGTGTGAAATTGAATTCTGACGTCAGGTGCATATTGGTGGAAATACAAAAGTGATATCTACGTTTTTAGGTCATATCGAGAAGGCATCCTTCTCAGAAAAATGCTAAATTTTACCCGAAACTATATTTTTTTCTGATATGTTACTTATAGTATATTAAAATATAGTTTTCTTTTAGACATTTTTTATGGGAAGAAGATTAAAAATTATCACAAAAGTTTATCGTTTTATTTCCTTACCTGAAACAGAAAAATAAGTCTTGTATTCGTAATATTATATATCTTGGTATAGTGTTCCGAAACATTAGTGATGAATTTAATTATTTCTGGAAACCGAGAACAATCTTGGAGCAATAATAAATCAATATTCAAAAATGCCAAATAAAACAGATAAAAAATAATTAATGTTTAGTCTACAAACACGAAACGACAGAAAGTAATTTTAGGCCGTGAAGTTATTGGATTTCGTAGAATTTCATTAACTTTTCGACAAACGATGAAGAATGTCTATCCTAAAATGAAAAGGTTAACCCTCTTGTTTGTCAGTCTTTAAAAACAATGTTATACGTAAACTTTAGTCGACCAATGTAAGACTGTTTTATCCGACTTTTGTGTGAAAATAAAGTGTTAAATTACATTTGCGATATTTTAGACTGAGGCAATGAAACCACGTCTTAATGTAATTTTATTATAAGTTATGATTTGACAAATTTAACTATGATTATTATATTACAAGTAGGTCCTAATGCAATAGAGAGCCTTATAATAAAAATCGTGAACATATACATTATTTTTTTTCCAAAAAAATATATACTGTTACATTCATAGCATTTCAAAAACCTCAAGGGACTGTCTATAATTTCTACAACTATGAATATTTAAAGCACTTGAAATAAAAATTGACACACAAATATAAGTATAGAGTGAATCAATTAACAAAAACTTTCCTTTTATCCATCCATACTACAAAAATATAAAGAAAACTAGTTTCCTAAGTTCACCTATTAATTTATACATTAAAGCTAGGACCCTGAATGTCTGAATAACGTCCAGTCAGTCGGCATAATGTGTCATTTGCTCACAAATGATACGTTGATCGTATTTCGTATATTTTGATTCGCAATTCATATGCAAATAGCCTCGTCGCCAGAAACGGTGCAAACACGTCACAGATCATTGTTATTGTTGGCAGTTTCGCTTCAAACGTATGATAAATATATTAGACGATATATTAGTAGCCATCGGAGATTTTAAAGATGAATTGGAGAACTGATCTATAAAGGTTTAAAACGTAAGACAATTATTGAAACGTTGGATGCATTTTTTTTGCATTTCATTGTATAAGCAACTGATTAGTAACAGAAAGATAACATTATATAGATATACTGGGATTTTTTTTACTGTACTCTTAGCTTCAATTAATATTATCAGTAAGGTCAAACTAACGTTTGAATCTTGGGGGTCTGACTGATGCAAGGTCTAAGGTCACGATGAAAAAGAGTGAAGCATCGTAGCAACAAAAGAAGGCTTTACTTGAGACTAGTAGATAGCTAAAAATCGTTAGCACCAAAGCAACTCAATAATTCTAAGCCTAACTGGCCACCCAAATACAGATTAACGAAAATTTATTGACTAAACCTTTTACACAAACAAGTTAGACCGCAAAATACTATTTCTTCAATTGTTATTTGTTGTTGATAAATATTTATTTGAGATAGACAAGAGTCTACGGTTTGGTCTAAAATAGAAAAAAAAACATTTCAGTTAAAGAAACACTTGCATTGCGGGTTCCGTATCATATCATAGTATGTACAAATATTTTTTTATGTGAATGCTTTTTATTTGTAGTAGGTGACAGCAGTTAGAAAAATATTTATTGAATGAAAATAATGAAGCGAAGATTTCAAATTGTTTTCCTATCAGTCTTTTTGTTTGGGCTAAGTTCGCCACAATTGCAACATTGTACCTAAGCTAGGATCTACAATGGGACAATGTCTTCGTAGCCGCTACGGAATTAATCAGAAATGGTTTAATTAATGAGTAAGTATTTTTTTCATTCTATTAGATTGAACATAGAATATAATACAAACTGCTTGCTGACTTAAAGTAGGACGAACGTACAGCCTTCGCTGTACGTATAATATAAGTTGCGCTTAGCAACAGGGTTTCATATATACCTTTTTAATGGGTTGTATACAAAGCCCTAAAAGCCATGGCTTATAATTGTTTTTTTGTAGTTATAAGCCGCAATCGAAATATTAATCTAAAAATTTTCATATGTCCAGCCGTATACAGTGACGGTCGGTCTGTGAGACAGCGAAGCTTCAGTTTTCGGGTTCCGGATTTACTCGCTGGGTACGGTACCCTAAAAAGAAAAGAAAATGTAGAGTTCCATTTTATTAGCGAGAACTTTTTAAATGTTGAGGCTTCCTCGCCTAAAGTGAGGTTTTCTTGAATGGTTTTTGGTAATGGAATCTCCTTTCAGCAAAAAGTTTTTTTCACGAAAAAGTTCTTGTTGATGTTTAATCGCAAACAGTTAAAAGTTTTATTTTATATCGTTTAAGTATGAATGGAGTGGCGAGTAGAGTTTGATGGAGTTTTCAGGACAATTCAATTAAAAACGTTTTTCCTGAATAAATTTATTCTGAAGTGATCATTTCCTTTAAGTCAGTTTCAATGCATTATTTATTCAAAGAATATTCTTTAACACAATACAATTATAATGAAATAAGTAGGGACATCATCTGTTGATATTAATAAACGCGTGAAACATACTTTGTATTTTATAACATAGAATGCGTATTTTGAAAAATGTTACAATAAGAGTTACATAAAAAGCTGTTTCCAGTTTATAGTTTACTTTTTAGATCAATATAATAAGGTTTTAGCTGAAAAAAACAGTATTTATCGTGTGTTATGTCGTAAATAAGATTTGTTAGCACTGACTTTGACCATTCCAAAATAATTGTTCTACGAAATTAAACTGTAAAAGAAAGGTAAAAAGTTGCTTTAAATAATTAATTTTCACGCGTATTGATTAACAACCGAAAAGACACCTACAACCTGCCAGACACTAGCCAGACAATACCTACGAGTTACATACATATATACGAGATAAACAGCCCTTTTCAAAAGAAAAAGCAATGATATTATAAGTATTTTCACCCCAAACGCACCCATTTCACGAGTGTTCAAGCTGGCACGCCAGATAAGAATAATTACACCTCTTTCTGAAGTTCAATATAAACATACGAGATGTTTACCAAACTCCTTGGTTTAATAATAAAAGTTTGTAAGTTGTGAGAATTAAGTGAAGTCGTTTTTAAGTTAATTTTCCGAGTGGTAACGCTAAATTAATCGGATTATTCTAATGTATTAAACTGACAAGTCATAGTCAGGTCTTTTTTTATTTAACATCAACTTATAATTTTATTTAAAGTGTTCTGTTTTTCAAATCAATTCAAGTAAAAGTTCTCAAAACTCTCTACACAAATCAAAATAAAATCAAGCCACTACATTCGTACCTACTAATTCATTGGAATATTCGCCTCAAACAAAATTTTAATTTCATACACGTGCCGCCTGCCCTACATACAACGCAATACGCATAGAAAAGAATACCCCTCTATTTTCGCATTCAAATCCCATACAAAACAATTTACACATCTTTCAAATGTGACCATCAAAATAATACCATTAATGGCGTCAAGAATGACGTCATAAAATCATTTATATTAGCGCGTCAATTACGTTTAAATGCGCTAATTACGAGCTAAGCCCATTTCGTTTGGGCTGCAACGCGCCTGCGATTTCCACGCGACATAGCGCGCGGACGGGCGAACTCGCTCACAGCTAACCCGCTTGTCAGTCGCACGGCGTTCGCGAAACGCTACAGTCTAATCCTACCCTTATCTACGAAACTAACTTTCGAAGCGCGCGGGAATTTTAAATTGAGAATGTTTTGGTTGTGGTGCCAGTGTTGTAATTGAAGTTTGTTTTTTTGTTAAATGTAGTAAAAAGTTTTTATGTATTTTAATTATGTATTTATTTTTGCAAGTGTTGTGATTGTGGGTTGTTTGATTATTTAATAAGAAACTGTTATTTTGTGGAGCAGAAAATATAACGGTAAGTGTGGTTTATTTAATTGAATAATTACATTTGTAGAAAAAATGCAATGCTTGCAATCTCTAAATTTTAGTTTATTTTTTTTCTGCGGAAAACAATATGCCGTGGCTAGCGATTAATCTTCCCTATACTAAGGAGTTCCATTAAACAGTGTTTTTTTTAATTAAAGATTGTTTTAACGCATTATAACAAAATAATAGTTAATAATCGTTACTATATAATCTTCTATATCTATATCACCAACATCAATTGAATAGAGCCAAACCGTAAAACGATAATCACGTATCATTTTACAAATTAATTAATCATTGAGTACAAAATCGGCACAATAAGGAGGTACGTATCGGTTTGTTATGACGTGACGTCACGCCATAAAACATAATGGCGCTTGTCAGCCAGTTCCGGTGGTGTCAAGGTTAAGGACTGTCAACATTCGTGACGGTGTATGGGGGGCGAGACTTATTAATGTCATAAAAACAAATTGGATAATTCATCTAATTCATGCCTCTAAGAATAAGGAATAGTGTTGTGTATCATTTTTTTATGGTTTACCAGCAGTCCCGTCCCTAGCTCGGAATAAAAAAAAGTGAATTTTAAATTTCGAATTCTGTACAAATTATGCAATTTTACGATTTATTACTGTTTTCTTAGCGATAAAAATGTTTTAAAGTCAAATAAATGTGTATAAAACTCTACTTTTATAACTTATCTTAGAATTAAAAGCACTTTTTAGTTTCTATCTTGTTTAATATTATTTTTTTAAGTAGCAGACGCTTTACATGATTTTTTCTGAAGACTTAATTTAATCATTTAATTATTTCGTAATATTTAGATTCAGATTCAGATGTAAAAAAATTAAGCTATAAGCCATGTCAAAATTTTCGAAGCGAATAATTTACTACTCTCCGATTGTTCATTTTGTTATCTTTAATAAACACTTACCTTTATGACAGAAAACTTCCATCATTAATATTAAAATCTCCAAACCCCCTTAAATTAGAACGACATCGCACCCAATAATGTATGTTATGATACCTGTAATAAAAGAAAATGGCGTCGTTCATTTCCGTAAATACGTAGTTTTCCTCAAACATTAAATTAAGTCTTATTTGTTATTAGTTCGTTTCTCCGATTGATATAACCGATAGTGCAGTTTGACCTACTTAGTTTTCAAAAATAGCATTGATTTACGTTTTAAGTAGGTAATACCTTACAAAAAATAAAAAATACCCAACAACAGCAACGCTTGTTGTCTAATTTGTTTTCATTTGATAGTCCATACAATGAAGGTTGAGGTAAACTTTTTTACATAGTCTGCGGCTTTACAAGTCCCAAAGCGATCAAAATATTTTTGTAAACCCATCAAGGCACGGCTAAACTTTTATTAGCACTCTAACTTAGCCGACGCTTCTTTTTACTTTTCAACCATAGACCACAAAATGTCCATCACAATTGTTTTCTAACCCATTTCTTTTTTTTTTTCATAATAAGGTAGGCAAACAGATATTGACATTAACTTAAAACAAAACCACTTACAATCCCACCAAATACTGGCTGCCAATTCACATTGTTAAGAGACTATCGCAAATAACTTCCCTTAGGCCATTAACTCAGAAAACTAAATAGGATTGCTCCTTACACAATTTTGCTGACGCTCAGAAAATGTGGAACTTAATTAAAGAGTTTGTGTTATGTTTCATATTAAAACATCTTTTCATTTATTTAGCGATTTCTTTTTGTAGTTATAGAAATTGTTTATTATTTTACTGTTAGAGTATTGTAGACGTGTTAAATTGTTTGCAAGAAGTTAGAATTTATTGTTAGTTAGCTGTTGCCCGCGACTATTTTAGTAATTATTTTAGTGTCCTGAATATGATATAAATGTTTGAGGAAGCCTTCGCGATATAGTGCTCACATTCAATGATGGGGTAGCCCTTAAAAGTTAATATTGAATTGCGACATTGAAGACATACATGTCTGTCTACCTAACTGTTACAATTCATGAGTTACAACTTGGGGAGAGACGGGTGGACAGATGGAGAGACGATAGCCAGCGGAGCTGTAGTATCAACTTATCAAGTTTCCTTTATAACTCGTTTTATCTACAGTATCAGTTAAACTGACCATCTAAAACAAATTTTATAGCGTCTACGACGTTTATAAATAGCCGTAGTTTGACCAAGACGGCTGTTTACCCAAAAACGTACAAATTCCACGTGAAAACACTTAAGTACCACACTGGACCTAAGCTTGAGAATTTGAGATCGTGACGGGAATAACAAAACCGGTTAAGTGCGAGCAGGACTAGCGAAATTTACGGTTCCGTACAAATTGGCCAAAACCATATCTGTTGGATGAAAAATATTAAGGGATGGTCAAACAACAAATATCAAAATCACCGTTGGTAAACCTCGATATTTATTTTTCGTATTTGTTAAATACGTCACCAGTGAAAATTTCAACTGTCTAACTGCGTTTCATAATATACAGCAGTAGACAGGTGGACAGACAGCGGTACCTCCGTAAAAGGGGTTCCGTTCATACCCCCACTTGTGTACTGTCTACAGAACCCTGAAAACGGTTATCACGTACAAAGACCTACTTGATGAAGTAGTATGGGCATACTAACATAATATAGTGTTGTTATTAAGTTGTACTTGGAGGTACGTAAAGTGCAGGATTAGGGCTAAATACAAGTACCTAAATTAAGGGCAAGCTCAAGTGTTGTAGCTTAGGGTACTAAATGTAGAGCAATTGCTCGTAAATGTAATAATACGTATATACCTTTAGAATTAAGGGATTAAAATTCGAATCTATACTCTATACTAATATATAAAGCTGAAGAGTTTGTTTGTTTGATTGTTTGTTTGTTTGTTTGAACGCGCTAATCTCAGGAACTACTGGTCCAAATTGAAAAATTATTTTTGTGTTGAATAGACCATTCATCGAGGAAGGCTTTAGGCTATAAACCATCACGCTGCGACTAAAAGATAGAGCGAAGATACAATGGAAAATGTGAAATAACAGGGCAGGTATAAATCATAACTTATATCTTCTACCCACGGGGACGAAGTCGCGGGCAACAGCTAGCTAGTAATGTGATAAGATTAAAGGTAGCCTAGTGGGATGGCAATTGGAATGCCAAGTCAAGGGTTGTAGACTCTAACCCACCTGCATATTAGAAAAGGATTACCACTTGGTAAAACGCTAGATGAAAACATTGCGTCTTTAAGAAACCGTTCACATCAGATACTTTCTTAAGGATGTCGAAGCCAGGCGGTTTTAACCCTGACATCACGTTTAGAATCAACCTTGCGATTGTTGCGATTAAAATAAGACGTTGTCGGTAGTAGTAAATGTAGACAAATTACTAGTAAATGCGCAATATAAACCTTAGAATTTACGACTTTAAAATAGTAAGTAATTATATGATTATGCCACTGTACCTACTAGACTCATGTCCGCTTGGTTTATTCCCGATATTTTATTTAGAAAAATCGAATAAAATTTGTATTTCTAACCCAATCTGTTTGCCGATGCCACTGTAAAAGTGTCAAACATCCATCTTGCGGTAAAGGGTTTCGCGGCAAAAAGACATATCGTTTGTTCTTTTTGAGATTCTAAATTCTAAATACCATTATAACAAAGCTTATTAAAATCGATTCAGCAGATTAGGCAAACATGTTACAGATAGTTTAAATAACTTATATTAGCTTATAAATCATGAAATCTATTTCTAAACTATCTTCAAGTTTAGATCCTCTTAAAATTTGGCCTAAATAGTGATCATTAAACTCTAAAGCTGTTACAGTTAAATGAAGTAATAATTAATTCAATTAGGGTGACATTGACACTGAGTGCCTTCCCAGAATCTTTAATCGGTGTCTTGAATAATATATTCGCCTGAAATTCTCCGTGAGAACGACCGCTTTTAATATAACCAAGTGAAATTTAGTATATTTTCAAGTCTAATTAAGCCTTGTTTAAGAGGATGATGAGTTCAAGCATTTATAGGTATTGCATTATAATACTTATATTGTTATACTGTTGGGCATATGTCTCTTCCTATATGGAGGTTTGAGCATTGATCATCTCCACGATAGATGACTGTAATTTGGAGTCCACGTTTCCTATGTTTTTCTTTACCGTTGGTTCGATAATTTAAAAAAAAATCCTTAATTTTTCTAATTTACCACGTCCCAGTTAATATAACAATGAAAAAGTCATAGCATAACGTCACATTACCCTGCGTTGTCTTTGCACATGTACCTCGTGTATAAAAATATATATATGTCCACCACGAATGGTCGCGAACTGCGTTTATTATTATTGAATTTCTGATTTTGATCATCTACTTTTGCCGTTGACTATATCTACTAAGTACCTTCCCTATTTTTCAGTAATAACTACTTAATTAACAGAATCAATTTGTAATTACGTCATCAAGTTGTATCCTTAGCCCAGATACTATAGGATAATAACTATGAACTTTCAAATAAGGATTGTCGCTGTGCTGAAAACGAGATGCCGATACTCTGTGTAGAGCACTATCTCCCTTTCAATAGGCGTGTTTTATAAGCTCGTAGTACAGTGACTGGTCGCCGTAAAATTACACGAAGGTTTTATCTTTAAGGCCTGTAAGAGATTCCTAAGACAGGAGTATTGTAATAAAGATAATTTAATTCTGAAATAACTGAAAATAATAAATTAAGGATACAGCTTTTTTGTCGTTACGAAACTTGAGTTATGGTAAGAGAAATTGTAGCGTCAAGCAATTTGTGTCCGAGTTTTGAAGATTTTTTTTATATTATGAGAGAGATAGATATTAAGTTTTTTATTATTTGAAGTTTGAAATATGCAAATAGAATTTCTTTTTTGTGTGACCTTGATTAAGAAAAACATCAGTCATAAGTTACTTAAGTCAGTGAAAAGTACTCTTAAAACGATTTACCTCGGATCTTGTGAAACCCTCTTGTCGGGAGCAAATCTCTGCAATACTTGTGTGAGATAACTTTAATGTCTTCGGGGACTTCCGACGTGTTCAAGATCAAGTTCAACACATCTCAGATCTCAGGACGTGTGGATATTTTTGTAGTAGTAGCTTACAAGTTTGTTTTAGAGGTCCGTATGGAAAATGTAAAAACGGAATCCTATTATAGAAGTTCAGCTGTCTGTCACCAGGCTGTCTATGAACCGTGTTAGATACACAGTTGAAATTGAATACTTCTCTCATTAAGATATTAATAAAAAATGAGTTGGAGCGACGATAAACTTTATGCTTCATTTTTTTTCTTTAGCCCTTCTGTGTTGCGAGTCTGCGACCTACCTACTTTATCGGATTTTCATTGGATTTATTCATGTGGAAGAGAACAGATCCCTTATATATTGACTACTATCAAATATGAAATTCTGAGAAATGCTTCATAATTCGTATTAAGTTGCTATGAAGTTACACGGTGTTATCAAAAAATGTGAAGACGATTTTCGCCGTCAAAAATTACTTCAATATATCTACTATTTAATCCAGCAAAAAATTATAGCAAAAATATTCAAAAGCGTTTACTCCACAATAACAAAAAGGCACATAAAATACCAAATAAAAGTACCACATACACAGTATACATTTTTAATTCTGCTAAGACACTACCTGGACACCACATTCCGGTACTTTTTAATATATATCATTCCGCGTTACGTCCTTGACACCTCCACTATACGAGCGTGGCAGGTGCTCGCCAAAGGAAATACTTTCAGAAATGTAAACATTTTCCTACTAGATAAGGTAAAATGTAAGATTAAATATGTTTTGAGATTTTAAATTTCGGAAACAACTTCTACTCAGTTTTCTAAAGATATTTCCAAATTTTACCCTTGTGAAAATCATGAAATACTATCATTAATCAGATGCATCTTCTCTCTAGAGATCTTCTTCTATTTTTTGATAACGGTTTTCTTACGGGTATTGTATACGGGTATGGTTTGGAACCCAGAGTCCTTAATTATGAGCTGATACTAGATACTAGTACCTACTAGTCGATGCGAGTAAACTTAAACATAAAATAATTAAAATCAAACTTGCGAGACTACCCTCAGGCCGTATTCGATTGAGGAAACCTTTCCAGATAAGTTTGTAGTCAACATGAACCCGATGTTATAGGGATGAGAAAATCAAGCGCATTTCCTTGCTTCTCCTTCCTTCCTTTGCCAACTTAGCACTTATCCTCAGGTGATATGCTTTTTCAGTTACTTAGACAAATACTATGTAGCGTCACGAGTGCGTAGAGCCTTTGTTTAATTGGCCGACATGTTGCCAAAATATTTATTAATACTATGTAGTTGGGAGAAAAATATTAAAAAAAGGCCCCGGCATTAAGGAATTTAATCCTTGTGTCGCGGTTCGTTTTACAAATATACGAATCACATGCACAACGACACCTTATAATTGATTAATATAAGTAAACAACTATTTTTTTATAATGAAAACGGCAAATACTCAATAGAAAATAACCCTTCGGAAGCTTAAATTAAAGAAATAAATAAGAGCATTACTAATTATTAATATTTTTTTTTCTTCTTCAAATACTGTTGCGCTGTTTTGCTTTCCTTCTACATCAAATCTCTCTGTCACTCTAAGGTTTGCTGTAAGAGAACCCAACTCTGGGTTAAGCTCGCCTTTGTACATGAACTTCCCAAGAACATATTGTCCAAGTGTGTCTATTTATGTGCAATAAAGTATAAATAAATAAAACATTATAAAACTAAGATAAACAATTTTCCGTTCTCAAAAAAAGCAGGCTTACTTGTCTTCAGTACACTATATTAAAATGGATTCATCTCTTGCCCCTTGCCCTTATCCTAAATTACTTGAGGTCGCCGCTAGATTTATTCTTCCACATATCTTCATTTACTATTAACAAAGATCTCTACATTCACTTCCTTTTTAGGATTTCTTACTCAAATTTCTTGCCCTATTACTGCGGCTCCACAGTCTGTCCGTCCGTCATCAGGCTGTATCTCATGAACCATTACAGACGGTTGAAACTTTCACAGTTGATGTATTACTGCTGCCGCTATAACAAGAAAATAGAAATAAATTGCGGCCATTTTGTAGCTGACACACAATTTAGGGGGAATTGATTTGGCAACTTTAACTGTCATATCTGTAACTGTTTGTACGGAGCCCTCAGTATTGTTTTTACATTTGACAATATCACCCACACAATCCATTCATATTTTCTATAAATTGCCAAAACATCGTATCCTAGCGTAGTTTTTCACATCCCTATAAAGTTACGATCCTCTTCAAGATCAAGTTTAGGTCACATTTGCGAGGGCCGCGCTGGCGTGACGCTGGGAGGTATGCTTTTGTAAGTCACATGCGCACGTTTTCAAGCAAGGGTTATATGACAGGTCACTTGAAACTAGTATATGAGAGTGTATTGAGTGTGGCGGAGAAAGAAACGTTTACGAGGTTTTGAAAAACATGATGCTATGGTAACAATTGTGTTTTGTTAAAATAATAATGAAGAATCAATAAGAAACGCCTGTATTGTTTTATAAACGGTTAAATTAATGATCTTCGTCCTAAAATACTACTATATATTTAACAAAGAAAACATGCTACTAAAAACCTGTTGAGTTATATATATAGTTATTTCTCGTTAAATGTAAATACTGAACAAAATAAACTGAATAATTGAGAACCTCTTCCTTTTCAACATCGTAGAAAATGTGATTCAATTTTGAAATATATTCGAAATACTTATTTGCTTATTACATTCGACTATTTTTCCTTGAAAATGACAGGGGAGATATAGAGAGCTAAAAGTCACTGAAAACATAATGACAAGTCAGTATTCGTTTATTGTTAAAATTAATTAAGATTAAAAGTCTATTGCATGGGATCATTGCCATGATCAATTCACAATAATTAAGCTGGGAAATGAAAATATATTTCTTCATGGGAATATTGAATCAAAAAGTTTATTACTCGACTAGAAGAGTGCAAAGTCCAACGATAACTCTTTCATATTACACAGCAAAAGCTAAAAATTAAATAGATAATTTACACAAAGGATAATAATTCCATCCTTTGCCATCCTTTACCCAAATTATGTATTTTTAACGCTGATCTTATAACAAAGATACTCGGAAACTAAAGAAAAGAGAAAGGGTTTTCGGAAAAGTTCATACAAAAAAAAATAGAAAAAAGTAAATATCATGTATTTTAAAATAAAAACCCGCTGTAGACTACTCTAAAAGACATTTTATAAAAGAAACACAAAAGACTGAGATATAATGTTTCCTTTACAAATGCTTTCACAGTTATAATAGAATAGAAAAGGAAAATGCATCACATTACAACGTGCAAGACATAATGTATTGCTGGAAAAATGAAACCTTGAAACTGTGATTGCTATGCATGAAGGTCATAGTTCAATTGTTAAAAACATACTTCGACTGAAAGAGTGAAACCTTGTTGCGTATCTTTAAAAACAAAATACGACTGAATATTACGCAGTGTTATAAGAGTGTATGTCCTTTTGCCTTTATGTCACACTAGCTGTTGACCGCGACTTCGTCCGCGTGGTTAGAAGATATAAGTTAGGAATTTTTGAACGGAAGCCCTCGAAGATGAATATTTTTCCTCGTTTTTGCTACATTTTCTATTGTATCTTCGCTCCTATTAGTCGCAGCGTGATGGTATATAGCCTAAAACCTTCCTCGATTAATGGTCTATTGAACACAAAAGAAAATAATTTGAAGCAGTAGTTTCTAAGATTAGCGCGTTCAAACAAACAAACTTTCAGCTTTATGTTAGTATGTAGATTAAGAATGGAATAGAATTGAACAAACTATAGAACAGAAAATATATATTTGCCAAGCAGACTATCAGAAGGCTGGTAATTATTCAATTAAGATAATATATAACATAACTAAATTTCTTAGTTTTATTAATGAGTGTATAATAAAAATGCTGTCAAAAGTGTGACTTAAGAAGAAATGGAGTATAAACAACCAGTTTATTTATGTATTAATGGATTAAAACAAGTCTAAAACACCAGCGTACTTGCAAAGGATTTCCCCTACTATAACTCTACTTAAAACTTTTCTATCAATTTAAAATATTCAAGAA
This sequence comes from Trichoplusia ni, assembly GCF_003590095.1. Taxonomy (NCBI): domain Eukaryota; kingdom Metazoa; phylum Arthropoda; class Insecta; order Lepidoptera; family Noctuidae; genus Trichoplusia; species Trichoplusia ni. The sequence continues at coordinate 1,348,593 of NC_039483.1, forward strand.
AGAAAATCATATTTCAGATTATTTATCAAAGTTTAAATTGTACCTTTGTTATGCCACTTAATTATTTACGACATTCTGAACAAGCAAGTAAATCCGGGGTGATTATGTTAAGATAAATTGTCGGATCAATTTGTAACAGACCCCGCTTTTGACAGAGTTTGTGTTGTACCGATTTTCTTGTATGACAGTTTGTTATTAATTAAATACACGTTTGTTAAAACAGATATGGAGTTTAGTCTCAAGTGAGTTGGGAAATTAGTTTGTCAATCAAACACATTGGTTGACTGTTATATAACAAGGAGGTTACATTAATTTTGACTTTAGGAAAACCGTGTTTTATTTTCTTTTGTTGATTAGTTATCAAGGATTAGGCTAACATGAATAAGTGCTACTATAAAGCAAAGACAAGTCTCCTTAAAGCAAGTATGTGCCCTTAAATGAAGTGGCTTAGTAGTGCAAGGGCTTGGCTTAGGAATAACACAAATCTAATGAGAAGCTGAAAAAAAGGCTTTGGTGTCTTTTCGTCATCAGAATATGTATCGTGAACCGTGAAGGAAGTTGGTTTCACAAATACTACCTAATAATAAACACCGATGTCAAGCAATGGTTTGTACAGTCATTAATTTGATAGGAACTTTTTTTTTTGCAACTTTGCATTTCCGTACCCTATCTGTATGGAAACATCAACAACCTCAGCGTCGCAAATCCGACCGGTTTTATTTAAACTAATCTTATCGGCTTTAGAAACAAAAGAAAATCCACCTATCAGTTACTAGCTTTAATTTTGTTCAATGCATTACTCTTCACCAGTTCAGCTCATCATTAAAAGTTTACAACTTGTTAAAGGCATCCTGCCGAAATATTAGAAAATAATATAGCTTCGGCTTATTAGACTCGAGAATTCTGTTTCATACTTTTAGCGAATACTCTGACTAACGAGACAGCGACATCTGTCGGCAATAAAACTCCTCTAAACCAGGCGGTGACGGGTGTACCTAGGTATTTTATTGCCTACTTTCTTGACTCGACTGATGGAATTTAGCTTAGTTTTGCTCGACTCGAACTAAAAGGACTTACGTTTGTGATGTATGTTTGTCTTATATTTGCTGTTTTAGAATAAATCGTTAGACGGATTTATAATGTCCTTTGATAACTCCTTGCGTCGTCTAGTTTTAGGGGTTTTTTGAACGGTGACAGCAGTATTTTTGCTAAACTTTTAACTGCTTCATTGGATCTTAAAGTAGTGAGAGTTTTAGTAAAGGTTTTGATTGAACAAAATAATGGATAGATAGTTTATAGAGTGATGATGATAAATTAGGTTGGTATTAAATGTATTTATTATGTTAAAAGTACTAGCCTATAGTAACATTTGGAAATGCTACCTAATAAAGATGGTGTTTAAAAAAGTACCAGATACAATCCTTTTTCATTTAAAAATGGGGTTAAAAGAGGATTACCTATGTTCATTGAATATTAAAAGATGTTTAGTTTATCTACGAGAAAATACCGTATTCATAAATGAGATTGTTCTGATTTTTCCCGCTTAGGTACTCGTAGTCTTGTGTTCTTTACATTCGTGTGTAATATTTTTCGGCGTCTAAACATCCAGTAGATACGATCAAATCTTTGATACAATTCCAATCTCAGTAAACCCTAAAAAGACTCTTTAGATAAAATAGGTCTAGATTATTGACTGGTATCTTTTTGGTGTCAAGAATAAAACCCTTCCCTTTTTTGTTTTAAATTCTAAGTTATTTTGTATTTTTTTCTGTTTGTTGTCTGGAAAAGGCTAGGTACAAGGCCAAATACAGACTGTGAAACGAGTTTTTTGAAAATGCTTAGCCATTTTATTTAATGTTTTGAATGGGTCAGTTGCCCGTCTAGTTTCTGACTCAACTCCACAATAATGTTAATTTTTCTCACTTTCTTACACATTTTAATTTTGTATCCGTTTTAGACTTCTTGTTGTTTAACGACTGGCTGGCAAAAATAACCCAGTGGATTACTGCCGCTTATTAAATACTAGCTGTTGCCCGCGACTTCGTCCACCTGGTTAGAAGATCTTGAACCGTTTTCACAGCGCGCGCAACGGAACCCTTCAAAGATGAATAATTTTCCCCGTTTTTTTGGACATTTTCCATTGTATCTTCACTCCTTTAAGTCGCAGCGTGATGTTATATAGCCTGTAGATTTCCTCCATAAATGGTCTATTACCGCGTTCAAACAAACTCTTCAGCTTTATAATATTAGTATAGATTTTTTACAATATATTTTCATAACATTTTTATCATTTTGGTACTATACCTAAGTATATGTTATGATTTTCTTTTTTTTATTTGATGAGAGATCAGATCCTCTATCTATTCCGTTTCGGTAGCAGCAGTTAGGCTTCAAAGGTTATCATTCAAGATGAGCATTTCATAAGAACTTGATTTTGTTATGATTAAAAGACGTGACTGAAATAACACGACTTTGGATGTTTCTTTAACTTCGACATTTTCCTGCTTATAGTAAACTTTCCTTTTGTTTGGTTTCTTTTTTATATTATTGTTTATTTATCGACGAAAATGGTTTATTTTTATTCATAGAATCGATATTTAAAATGTAGCTAAGGTTGTTTAAACAAATATGAAAGCGCTTGGAATTGCACGTTTTAACCCAAATACAAAGTTTGGAGAGAAAATATCCGGAATGATATAAAAATAAAGATATTTAACAGAAGCGCCCACATTTTATATTCAAAGTCCGCCTTTCACGGCTAATTCCCGTAAAATAATGGGAAAAGTTAGTGCTTAAGCCAGTACAGTGGGTTTAAATAAAGACCACAGAGTCCACAGATTCAATAAAATGTTCGTAAAAAAAGAAAAAAAAAATAGAGATCGCTTTACTTATATTTTGCAGTCACTGCAGGGAAAAATCTTAATCTAATTAGAAAAGTATTTGCTTGTGACAGATGAATGGACAGACAAGGCGTTCCCTTAGTTATAGGGATCCGTCTTCACCCTTTGAGTACACAACCAAAAGAGTAAAAAATATACCTTTACACGAAAATTTATTCAATTTAACCCTTCATCTGCTCACAACTACTAAAGGTATGGTATAACTCACATAAAGCCGTTGGGGGTTAACCCAGTACTTAGTCTACTCAGCCAAAATGGCCGCCACGGGGGTTTCGAATATCCTTTTTAAACTACCTACTCTTAGCTCCCTGGCAACACTATGCCTAACACCTTAGTTAGGAGGCCAATATGACACCGTTTGGGTGTAATAAATAGAGGTAACGTTGATAGTATTATGCTTAACATTAGGGTTAACGATTAATTCAATAGGCTAATGCTAACGACAGTGTAGTCTTGGGTATCATAGTTATTCGACCTTGGTAGAATAGAGCGTAATGTACTGATATCCTCCTTTCTTTAAAAAAAAAACGAATCCCGTACTAAGGAATTTAATCCTTGTGTCGCAGGGGGTTCCTCGAACATACAAATCACGTGCACAATGACAACCCAGAACAAGCATTTGTGGATCACACAAAGGCTTATCCTGCGCGGGGATCGAACCCGCTACAGGACGCGTAAAGTGGTTATGGCGTGGTGACCTCCAGCACTTGGCTACCCGTGCAGTCAGTCACTAAAAGGGTGTTGCTGAAAACGAAAGAGCGCGCTGTATATCAAATAGTGTCATTTCTCTCTCACAAGATCAATTCTTAATTTAAAAGTTCATGGTAGACCCCTAGTTGCGTTTAAAGTTCATCGTTGGGTCACTGCATGGCAACGTAATTTAATTTCATATTACTTTGAGCAGAGTACAGAGTCCATCGCTCTTTGCAATGCTCTTTATTTTTAGTTTAAGTAACGCTATTAAAAAAATATATTCAAAAAAAGATTTTTTTATTTAAAATTGATACAGGCTGGTGACGATTTTATTTAAAATCTCTTTTTTGTTACAACTCAGTTTTTAAATTTGACTCTAAAATCTTTTGCAGAAATTGTAGGTGCTTACATTTTAAAGTATAAACTAGATACAGGTTTTTTTGTTTTCTACCGAGTAAAATATGGATATTCCAATTTATTTTTTTATGAGCATACCTTATAACTTCGAGCTACTTTTTTTCATTTAATGCAATGTAGCTGTAAATTTTCACCTAGTTCAATTGAGCAATGTTCAAAACGTTATAGTATTGACTTTAGTTTAGCGGTCCCAAAATGTCATTCCTATGGAGAAGTACTTACTCCATAAGTTACAAAGAAGTAAATTTTACTATGGTTTACGCTGTTGATACAAAGTTTGTGAGTATGCAAAGCATATCCAAACAAAAACAAAATAGATAGATATATAGATTTAGTACACCTATGCACACATTGACACCAATCTTGTACGTTTAGTCAAAGAGTTCTTGTAATAAATTCAGTATTTCACGTTTCTTTTTTATTCTTTCCTCTCGGCGTTTACTGGCTTGTTAGTAACAATGTGATATTTTCTCATGTATATTAGACATAATGGATAAATAAACAACATCTGAGATACACGAGTACAGTAATACGATACCTGTTTGTTAGCCAAAAGTTAGTATAAAGGCGGTTTGGTCATGCTGACATCATTGTATGGGTGAAAGGTTTCTATAAGTACCTACCAATAATGTTTCATACTTTGGTGACAATGCCTTTATTAGCTGTGATAAAGAATTATGTTTCATTGTTATTACTCCAAAAAAGACCGTATGTGATTATTTTTTCAGTAATCGAATGTGACGTTTTGTGATATTTTTTTTGTGTTTTGCTTTTATTTTAGGCCAGCCTAAAATGGTTTTCAATCACTTTTTTTTAAAAACGACTAAAAACTTAGCGTGGTTTCCAAAAACATGCAAGATACATGCTAAAGACACACAGGCTCAGGAAAAACATTCTTGTATCACACAAACGTGCAGGGATTGAACTGATTCGAATTTTTCAAGAGTTTTATTCATTGCTACCATTGAATAGTTTAAATTGTTAAAGACAATTTATCTTTTTCATAAATTCTGGTACAACATACATATAATGTGAAAACTAAAACTTTCCAAGTAATGTATTTTGAGAGCCACAATTTTCATATCATATTTTGAGTAATGTTTAAATTGGCAATTCCAGTGATAGAATTTCTATGAATTTGGAACATAGGAATGACTTAGTTTATCATTCTATCTATCTATCTTTTAAAACTTATGGTTACAAGTTACAACCCTCAATAAGCAACCTAGAACTTTCCAAAGAACATATTTTGCGAGCGAAAATAATTTTCAATTTTGCTTTCAAATTATATTTTAAGTAAGGTCCAAATGACCAATTCTGGTGATCGTATTTCTATGAATTTGGAACATTGAAATAATAATATTATCCCTTAGTTTATTGCTTGTAATAAACCTCTTTTTGATTCGAAAATGGAATAACATATCTACCAATCAAAATTAAAGTAAGTAAGAGTTTATTTTTATTCTTTAAAAGAAGAATTTATTCTTCAGAGGAAGATATCGTACACCGACTTATGAAAAGGAGGATTTTATTTTTCCGTAGTTTTGATTTGACGCAATAAGTATTGTTACATTACGCAACTAACATAACAGAAAAAAAAGTCGATACCAAAAATCTCTAGACACATTCACCCCAGGCATTTCAAGAGATTGGGCTTTTATTACCAGACGACCCTTGTCTAGAAAAAGGCGTTGTATCGCAAATCGATCCCGTACTTAATACTTAATAACTTATTAAGGGTTTCACCACGTGGGTTTTATCTTACGGGATTACCTACAGAGGCCTCATAAAGCTGCAGGATTAATTCAGGTGTGAAAGAGAAACCGCTCTACAATGTGTCGTGCTATCTTGCTTCTACAACAGCGACAGTTTTGCTTTAAGAGTTTTGGTAGGTTCAATAAACGGCTTAATCTTGTATTAACGTAAGCTTCATGTGATGCGTGATTAAAAGGGAAATAAGCTCGAGTGGTGTGATCTGGTAACAACAAAACGTGTGTAATATAGAGGTGAGACGGATTTAGGGAGTTCCCGAAAATAGATAATTGTTGAGATCATTTTGATTTTATGTGTACACACTTAAAGACAAATAAATGATAGCTTAAAATGTAAAAAACAAAAAAACATGTTTTCATTAGTAGAAATAGTTTTTTTGGGCAAGGTTGAGGCTAAAGTTAACTAACCAAAAATGAAACCTTTTAAACTTTAGACAATGATATTTATATAATAGATTAACTTAATTATTGTTTTAATAGATTAACAGATAGACTCAGATAGATTCGGACTGCTTAGCACATTACACTTTTGCTGTGTAAATATTTACATACAAAAAATAGCAAATCTAATCTATAAACCCAATTATCAAACTATCCATAAATACCCATTAAAACTTGAACAGAATACACCTTCATTGGTACTTCAAGGAATAATATATTTCAAGAGATTCAATTTGCATTCAAGTACCTTACTACGCTACGCAGGCGGTCTCGTCGTGGGGATAAATTCATTTTATAGTGACATCCCCGTACCTATAACTCGAAGACTAGAATGTGAATAACTGTTTAGATATATCTTTAAACTAGCTGTTGCCCGCGACTTTGTCCCCGTGGGTAGAAGATATAAGTTATGATTTATTTATACCTGCCCGGTTTTTTTCACACTTTCCATTATATCTTAGCTCCTATTAGTCGCAGCGTGATGGTTTATAGCCTAAAGCCTTCCTCGATGAATGGTCTATTCAACACAAAAAGAATTTTTCAATTTGGACCAGTAGCTCCTGAGATTACCGCGGTCAAACAAACAAACTCTTCAGCTTTATATATTAGTATAGAGTATAGATATAGATGAAAAGGATTATAATGATTACTCATTTTGACCCATATACAATGATATATGAAAATGAACAAGTAGTTTGGTATGAGTTGGCGAATTACAATATTAATTCTCTTGATTTTTCCTATCTTGTTCCATTAAAGCGGACCTGAGAGATGATATGACGACCAATGAAATGTTGACAGTATTGAGTTTTAATAATAATGTCTTCTTATCTTATAATATGTGATCTGAAATAGGTTATCAAATGTTCAACGTATTCAATTTCAAGCAACTTTATAGAACCCAGGTTTATTCATCCTAGGGACTAGTTTTAACTTGTATCGGTATGAAAAGAAAAAAATTAGCAATTCACTTCATGTTAAGTAATGTTTTTAAGTTAAACCATCATCATCATCTCGTGCCAATTTCTACGGTCCAGATCCAGACTCTGCTCAGGACTATGACTATATCATCGATCCATTTTTCTCCCAGTCCGACGCTTCTTTTGCCTTAATTACACAATAGTCCATGCATATCTTAGCACACTGTTGGACCTTCAACAAGGGCAAGCAGAACAGAGAAAAGAGCAGAAATTATTAAGGGCTGACGACTAATTCAATACTTTTGACCAAAAGAGGTCAAAGTTATAATTATAAATCCAATTAGTTCTTAGAAAATGAATTTGTGTCACTGTCACGATGTTATTGATACGAACATACATATTAATAGTGTTTTAATAGACTAGTAATTAACGGTGGACCTATTATTTTTTATGACAGAGCGGCATTATTTGATTAGTAACGGAATGGAGAGCCAACTAGGTATTAACCTCAACTTATTTTTTCTTTTTATTCGAAAAGTGGAGTTTGAAAAGAAAGATACAGTGCCTGTATATTGAAATATCAAAGCTGTAACCGTTGTGGAAGTAAGACGATATACTTACTTTGTAAATAATTTACTTATCCGACCAGCAGTTTAGGTGATTAGAGCCTTGAAACAAACCTTTTCAACTTTATAATATTAGTATAGATAGGGAGTTCATTAATGCGAAGCAAACCTCATTTAACTATTCTTCAATTACATTAAATGAAGTGTAGTACAGTCTCAGACAATGGCATAATTGCCCTATAAAGTCTTACTACTCGCAATATTTTCATTTAAAACCGCACTAAGTGGAAGCGATCGAAAAAACTAATTTTAAACTTAGTTGGTGAACGTGGTTCGTGTTTTAAACGACCAATGAACGAAGTCTGCACTTTACGAGAACTTTAAATTATATTTTTATTGCAATGATATTTTTTTTTTAAGTTGACATGACCCTGGATATTGGCCTTCGTTTTAACGTAGTTTCATTTAATTGGTACTTTTTTGTCATTGAGGTAGACCAATAGATACAATATTTGTTACTTTCCTACAATATTTTATGTTCTTCTGGGATCAGCGGTGTTGCTGATCCCAGGGCAACATAAAGTCGGGATAAAAACTGTCCTATGCGTTAATCCGGGTTATAAACTATATATGCACAAAATTTTGTCAACATTTGTTCAGTGGTGTTTGCATGATGGAGTAACAAACATCCATCCATAGTAGCAAACTTTACTAGTATACTAGTAGGATTGCACACCACATGAGTAGAGGTTTTGATAAATCAAAATAGTGGCATGGTGCCACACTACACGCGTCTTACAAACCATAGACGGACTTTATAAAAAGCAGAAACGTTGGCGCATGTACGGATCGAGCCATTAAAAAGTTGTTGGGATGAGAAAGTTTATACTGTTTAAAAAAAAACTTTTATTACCACCGACCAATACCACTTGTTAAGCTCAATGTTAAACTTAGTGACCAGTTAACCGTCCCTCTGCGGTTGTTAACCGACAATAGACCATACATTACTAGTGAGTTCAATTTACTACACGTCAACCTACATCCGTCAGACGGTTGCTAATTTAACTTACATGTGTAAACCCATTTACATAACCACGTAACCTTTATTGCGTTAAACATCAACGTTATATATTAATGTGACATTATGAGATTGTATTTAATCTGTGTTGTGTGTTCAAATGAAGTGGGAGTTAGTGTGATGTTTTATACGCCTTTGTGAGTCTTATTGTATTTGTTATGATAAGATTGGGTATGACTAGGATTTAAATTTCTAAAATTTGACATTCAGTTAAAAGACAGATGCCAACCTTGTTTTTTTAGTTTGTTGAGTTGAGTCGGTTTGTTTGTTGATCTTATTTTTTTAGGCCCGGACTATAAATGGTGGCCTCGCCCGGACGCGCGGACACTCTCTGGATGCTCTCTAAATGTGGATAAGTCCGGGGAAACCGGAGTGGATGGTAACCCTAGGTGACTAAAGTGAACATTTATTTCAAGACTTGTATAAGGATCTTGATTTAATAATTAATTTACCAGACAATCAAGTATTTGAGAAAAAGATAGCATCTAAGTCAGTCAGACAGATTTCCAAAAGAAATAGGATACGTGTAACGTATCATCAGGCAAGAGATAGCATATTTATAAATATCTATTACGCATATCCCCTAGGACTGTATAAACATTAATGGGCCATTACCGAGATACACAGATATACAGATATTGGATCGACGTCTTGCTGCTGTGGATATCCAATTGTGATGAGGTTCAATTTGCTTGAACTCTACGAGAAGATTATGTACATTACATTGGCGTATGAAAGTGACTGAGTGTGGATGTGTGGCATCGACTAAAACTTTTGCTGTTGTTTTCTGAGCGTATTTTAATTTAATATTCAAATTTTGCTAAATGGGTTTCTGGAGTGTGCCGGTCTCTACGGTCTATCTGAAAAAGATAGAGATAGCTTGATATGTAAGAGTAAATTTTAACTTAGTGTCGTTTAATTGTTATTGATATTAGAGGGTCCCTCGTTCGTCACCAAGCTCTATGTATCTCATGAACCTTAAAAACATATCATCGGTGAAAATTACAACAGTTTAGCTTGACGGTTTATGGATCATGGTTTATGAGATGAACGGCTGATGATAGACGGCAGGACAGACGGACAGATAGTGGTGCCTTAGTAATATTGTTCCGGTTCCTTTGGACTTACGAGTAGAACCCCAAAAAGTATTTGTGATAGTCACATTTCGTTATAACCTGCCATCTCATACATTATATACAAACTTAAGATCCAATTAGCTCTAATCATCCTTAATCGGCGTGAGTATAATCAGAAAGTAATTATCCCATGTGAACGCTGTCGCCATGACACAGCGCTCTACAACTATTTCATACTCGCATGATGTCAGATAGCTTCATATTGGATGCAGGAATGTAAAGTTGAAGGGGTATTCATAAAACTCAGATAAGACAGAGGATAATTATAGATGAAAAATGAAGTGGATTGAAGTATTTCAAGTTTTTGTTTTCGTGTTTCAATAGACACTGGCTGTTATTAACACATCTTTGACAGTCGTAACATGTAGTCGGAAGCTAGAAAATATGGCAACCAGCCTGACCAAGGGGTATGGTGTTGCCCAGGTAGCTGGATTGAGAAGGTGCAAGCCGTTAGACTGGAAGCCGACCCCAACATAGTTGGGAAACAGCTAGGACGATGATAATGATGATTAGTTCATATCAAGTTAACTGTGTTAAGCCACCTATTATTTTTCTTGTATGATTTCTATATAACCTAATCTTCCCTTGTAGAAAGAATCATGTGACCGGGGTTTATAAGCTGGCATTTGATATTTTATATATTAACAAAGTAACAGATAAGTCAGACAGATTACATCCGAGCTACAAGGCTAAACAGGGATAAACTTTTAAGAGTAAAATCTGTAATATCCCTGTTACTATAGCTCCATTTTACAACCAAGCTTAACAAAACAGACGTAGCTATGCAAATATTTTAAAATTAGTTCTCTGAAGGGAGTTTTATATATTCTGTAGTCGTAAACCTGTGAAAAGGCAGACTTTGATATAAAACCAGTGACAAAAGCTTATGTAAGTAAAGAATTCAACATTCGCATATGTGTGTGAAATGGGACAGTTGTCGTTCGCGTAGAGACTGCTACAATTTACATAACATAACTACTATTTATATTCATGACTTACCTGGTTCTAAGGGTCGATTTATAGTAGCACAGAGCCTTAAGACAACAATGTGATGATCATATTTCTTCGGAGATAACATTTCGAGAAATCCCGCTTGTTCTTGTTGCGTCGAAAAATTTTACCCAGAAAGGTCGCATGGCACTATTTGTGAGTAATTTTACACTTCAACTCCGTTCTAGGAGAGTATTCTTTAGTAAACAAATGTGTAGAATCTTGTCCTAAAAACCAACATTTTTATATCGTCACTAAATTATTTTAGACTTTGCTGGTGATATCTTTGGAGATTTTAGTTTAATTTCAAAAATGCGTTTTGATAAAAAAAATAATACAGTTTTTTTGTGTAAAATAGCATTCGTCTTATTATTGAAATTAAGATCAATTCGTATGATACCACGTCTTAAAGTAATATTATTATGGTTGTGGAAGCGTGACAGCGCAATACACATTGTAGAGCGGCATCTCTCTTCCGCTCACGCATTTATATTACTTTAAGATAAAGCGGTAGCTCCTTTGTGAGCGTGTTTTACTTGTGGTTTGTAATTTGGTAACCATTTTTTGTACATGTATGAACGGCGTAAATCTTGGTAATCTGTTCGGATTTGCTTTATTATTTTGTTTTTCCTTTTCATTTCACGATCGGATTGTATATTTTTTCTTTTCTTACTTTGGATTAATTTTTTCATAAGCTTTTGACTCTGCTGTAGGATGAACTTATCTTATTGATTCTCTTTTCACATTAAAATTTTCATTGCAAGATTGGACTGTTCGTGGCATTAATGTTTTTCTGATGAGCACATTCATTTGTTCTGTGTCTGAATATCATTGTGAGGGGGATCACAATTTGTAAGGGGTTAAAAATATAAAAGTATCTATGTTTTTGAGTTGTTAAGATACATAAGACTAGTAGAGAATAAAATAAGAACAATATTGTTTTTGCGTAAAACGTGTGGAATTTCATTATTACTATATCGTGAGTATTAAGTTCTCCGTCTATTCTCCAAAGGATGGTTATCTAAGTTTACAGACGAAATAGAACCAAGTCCCTTGAGATGTAACAATCTGTGCGAATCATGTGTTCAGTATATTTTCTGTAACGCTGAACACTGAACATAATGCGTCTGAACAATACTTTGGGGCGCATGACAGCGGAAAATGGTTTGCAATCCTTTAAAGAGGATTGTGTCAGCAGCAGAAACTGTAGTTGAAATTAATCGTTTGTTGAAATGTTTGTGATCATGTGAGGTGGAGTGAGAGCTAAGTTCGTACTAAATTAGTTGTTGCTAAGCTAGTGTACGACGTGATTTAAGTTACCCGGTGATATTTTTAAATCATTTTTTGTGAATAAAAATAAGTCATCAAGTAAGCAAAACACGATTCTAGTAAAAATAGGATTAACGTACGAATTTATCATCAAATGTGAATACTGTTTTTCTAAAAATCTTGTTTCTGTATCTAAGAATGGTATGTATGGCTCTTTCTCGAATTTTTTGCACACAAGTTTAAAAAAATCATAACATTGTAAAAGCTAAGTACTGCTTATTTCTAAAAAATATTTCTTCAAGTAGACTTGCGAAAAGAGAAATTAAAAATTAACGGTGCCATTTTTTTTTCTCTACCTTCATATATAATTGTAACAAAGAGGTCGGACTCCAAACAGCCCAATACATAGTGAAGGTAGGTACTTGTATAAATGAAATAAGCTCGTAAAACACAACGAGCCGCACCACCTGATCAGCTCACGTGTCGGCCACAAAACAGAACGCCGTGATCTTTACGAGCACCTGCTCATTAGATTTTTATATCACTCGCCGCAAATAAGCCTGCAATCAATATCTGAGGTGTTTTATAACTTTCAGGCAAAATTGAAAGTTATATAGTTCGAATTTGAAATTCAAAAGTTTCTTTTTCTGATTTTTTTTTATTGTCCCATTAATACTTCAGCTGTAGCCGAAAATTTCAGGGTAGCTACGAACCCGATAACAATGCAATTTATAACTATGAAAACCGAAAAACCGGTTTAAAAAAAATGAATGGAGTGAAGGTTAAAACGACTAGCTATAACGGTTTATGAGACAGTTTATGTTGACAGAATACAGATGGACGGACAGATGGACAGACAGCTTTCAGATGGACAGATTCTTAGGAATCTGTCCATCGAAATAGAAATAGAATTCCACATTTACACATGATTATAATTACTAAGTTGCCTGCTCTTAGTAATTATCACTAAGGCGTTAATCGTATAGCTCAGATACGCCATGACCTCATTACCTCGCAGCCACTGCACTTGCAGTTGCAAGCGTATCACTACGCTAATGGCGTGCTAATGACCGCCGTATAGCCGCACATTCACACGAATAGCCTATTACACACTGGATCACTGGACTTGATTGCACTATTAGAAGATTAAGTCCCCTTTGAAGATTTGAAATTGTAGAAATCGAAATCGATGGTGTAACAAAACCAAGGATTTAAACCTTTAAATTTGAAAATGATTAAGTCCCTACAACAAGTTACTAAAAAATACAGATTGAAAGTTAAAAAAATCATTCAAATTTATATCCTACCTAAAAATATATCCAACTATTTAAACTCTACCGGTCGTACATGTTGAATAAAAACTTTCTAGTCTAAAAAGTACCTAAACTTTAGTTTAAATAAGTACAAGAAGTTACCATAAAAGATCGGTACACAATAAACGCAAACTTTAAGGCAAGATCTAAACAAACAACAGAATCACATTCCATTCTACGATTGGATGTCCGTAGCATACGAGATTCGTAGAGGCATCGGCGCGTAACGCTACGTGCTCGTAGCGTCGTAGCATGGAGCTACGAAGTAATGTTTTCTCGCCACAAAATTAACTGGGCTTGTAAATGGTTTTCGTTTTTTTAAATTTTCAGTTTTTTGAGTTTTATATCATGTAAACATATTTTAAATATACAGGGTGTAAGGAACACCGTACCACCAAAGTCGCATAATGACTTTAAAATAACGTGCTAATTAATATTAAAGAAGTCGCTACCGTCGGAGATTAATATTTATAGATTTAGTCATTTTTGAGCACGCAATGAATTGGTTACCGCGCGATCCTTACGCTCAGCGTACGTACTTACACGAACTGTAATGTGGTAGGAGGGCGACACTCGGCGACACGATCGAAACATTCGAAACGCGCGCGCATTTTATAAAAATGTTGTGATTTAACGAAAAACAATCACAAAAAAATACCAATCAATTTACACTATTCTGACTTCAATCTGTGTCTTGTGTATTATTAAATCAAACCTACTCTTACCTTAATCTCGCTCACTTCTAACCAGATAAGGTTCGAAAATTTCGAAATGTCCGCCATCTACGTGCATACAAATTTTGGCGCGGCGAAAAATCTGCTGCTGAACCCGGGGCAAAAAGTACTGCGTCCAGTAAATGTTCATCGCGAGACTTGCATTGCCACGTGCTTCGCCATAACACATTAGCATGTTGCCATTCTCCCGGGCGGTAAAATAACCTATCGAGCTACTAGGATCGTAATTTAAATAATACACACACAACACACGCACTTATATCACTTAACACAATAAAATTGTCTGCCTACACGATAATTAGTCCGCGAATTACCCGATTGCACATGCACATTCGATTAGCGTAAGGAACAAACTGAGTAAAAATAGGTACTATTTTGAAAAAAGCCGAACTTTCGGTTTTACCTTTGAGTAGTGTTGGACCTAGGTACCTATGATTCTTTATCGATAAATTACATGAGGTCGAAGTGAATATCGTAAAATTATTCTTGACAATAAAGTACTTAACTTAAACCTTTAAAATTGATTAATCACAAAATGTACTTTTGTGTAAGAACATAATTGTTTTATGTGACTGGGATAATTATTCAGCAGTTCGTAGGAAAAAAAATGATAAAAATTTTTAGGCAGGAATTTCATTAGTAGATGATGGATATTAGTAAGAAAACAGAGTTTAATTTTAGAAAAAATAAATTATTGTTAACAACATGTTTTAGAACTACAGAATTCTAAACAATAACAAACTGTTAATAATAAAAGGTTTTAATAAATTTCGTAGTACGATAAGTTGATAAACGCTGAGAAGGTGATTTTCTATTTTATAACATGGAACCCGTGTAACAAAAATCGATGTACTATTTTATCCAGTGTCACAGGTATGTCACTCGCCGATACCGCTGTAGGTGTCGGCGACGCGCTGGCGGTGTCGACAAAGGTGGCTAGCAGTGCCTACAAAGCGCGCGGCTTTTTTTAAAGGAATAGTAGGCAGGATTACGAATAATGCGTGCGAGTGCGCGCGCAATAGTTGCGCTATCTCTTACGCTTGTCGCTCATGAGTATTGGTTCGGTTTTGACGTCACTTTCGGTTAGATTTGCAAGAGAGCGATGACCGACGAGTACCTTTACGAATCAGCTGATCGGGAGCAGTTTTTAGTGTTTCATTTACATTGCCTCTTTTTTTGTGAAAACGGCTTAATAATGATTTTGTTTATGAAAATATTATTGAAATACGAAGGAAAAATGATTTTATGACACATAAAATTAAAAAAACGCGAAAAAAAACTGCAATTTTCATGAAAAGACCGATGAAAAATTCCAACGCAGTGGGGTCTGGAATCATGTCTAGAACTCAGGTCCCACGGAAAAGTCACGGTGTTCCTTACACCCTGTATTATGTAAAGTTAATTAACTTTTTATGCTGCAAAATTATTTACATTTAATTAGTGGTCTAAGCCAAATATTGTCCTTTTTATTATTGAATGACATGTTAGAAAAAATGGTAGCATAAATTATAGCTCTTGATAATCACAGAGTACGATCATATACAAAACTTCAAGTATAAAAAATTGTTAAACAGTTAGTAATTGAGTAGAATCGTTGTAACCATCGATCCTTATTTTATTCCCAACTTCCCTCATCAATACATATCATTCAATATAATTTCATTATCCCGTATCCAATAAATCGTCATTCCTCGCCAAGTGTCGAAGCCATATTTTATTTGAAAAATAAAACAAAACAAATACGACAAAGAAACAGCTGTCATATCCAACACAAAGAAAATGAAATAAAAAAAGGGACTGCCTTTCAAAAAAGTAATCAATCAGAGTAAAGTCACGAGACGCCATCTTTGTTGCCCCTTTGAACCCTCGTCAGGATTTGTTACCCCAACATACCCCAACATGGTTCGAATTACCCCTATAGGCCATATTCATGAGGAGATAACAGCTCAATAGACCCATTCATGATTGCACGAAAACTACGCCGTTAAATATGTGTTTAAGATGACATATATTTAATTGGGGATAAATTACGTAGGTATTAATGGTAATGGCAAGAATCGAATCAATATATTCAGTTGCAGTATATAAAGAAAACTAAGTATTTTTTTTCTCAAAAGTCATTACACTACCATTGTTGCAGTCGGGTAAATAAACAGGGTATTTACTAGTCCGACTACGACGTGCGTAAGTCCGACGTGCCCTAAGACGTCTGTAGTAAAACCTCAAGTTTATATCTCAGTTTCGCGTTAACTTACTTGATGGTTTCAGTTTGCATTCCAACAAATAAACTGAACACGGTGAATAATATTCTAAAAAGACTTTTGAACTCGATCTTGCGATTCACTGGATTGGTTTCCGTTACTGTGCAATCTACAAATTCCTATCTCCGATCGTAAATCAATACTTTTTTAGTCCATGTGTAATCTCACAACTATGGTTACTGGTTACTGGTGGTGGGCTCCCTTTTCCGCACGTAGGCTCCAAGCTCACATCTATGTAAAGTTATCTTCCTTCTTCCAAAAGCCTCTGGTTTTGTAAATTCTGGCCAAAGTCCCTCGTAACGGACAAAATCTTGGCAGAACTTTGGCCGCCGAGAGACAACAACGGTGTTCTTTCTCCAGCGTTCAGAATCTGATGATTTTGGTCCAAATTGTTAAATAACCTGCTTCCCCTTAAACCTTATATAATTAAATACATTTATCAAAAACACTTCCCGTTACTAGTCACCTCTATCAACCACTAAACGTCCTTCGAGACCACGAATCAAGTTTCAAACTAATTTTCCCTCTCTTTCTTTCTCATGAAAAACTCAATATAGCCTTGTTTGTCTTCAGCTAATATCAGTAACTTCTGTCGCAGTAACTTCATCGTAAAATAAACTTTATTGCCTTTGATTGTGGCTTCCTTTTCTATAGCAGTTGCTATGGTTACCGTGAGGTTATATACGGTAGTATGTTTACTATATGTGAGACATTTTATTACTCTGGCTTCGCTTTCCTGTGACTTCGATCTTTACGTTTTGATTGCAAACTTAAAACAGATTTGATTATCTACAATTACTTATTCTAGGTTCCCTGTGTATATGATTTGACTGTTTGTAAAACTCCTAAAGATGCATATATTAAATTCTTTAAAACATTAAAATTATGGTTCGTTTTCAACATCAACTTTTTCTACCGATATGTCAATTGATTCGCCTTAAATATTCACATAATAACAATTGGCAAAATAAAAAGATGCAATAAGAACACTACTAAAATCGTTACATATTGTCAAAACTCATGTATAACACACTTTCAAAGTATTTATTGACAAGTAATTTTACCGAAAATCAAATTACAACTTGCTAAATATCAATTACACAGATGTTTTTAAACTTATTTGGAAGCTTGTAATCAGTATTGGGTTTTTTGCTGACCGGACATGTTTGTGTTAATTTACTGGACTGTGATAAATTTGTCTTATCTCTTCACTTGAAATGACCGAGCATATTACGTTACAACAAACTGGTCTTATTGTGTTCATGTCGGCCATGTTGCGTAGATGTTATTTCTCTTAACATTAATTTTAGTAACATCAAAAAGCTATTTATGTTGAACCTAAAGTTATATTATGCCCAAAGTTGCCCGCAACTTTGACCGCGTGGTAAGTAGGAAGGTAGGCTTTGGATAAATATTTTTCAAGAAAATAATATTGTGGCTATAAATTGAGATGAAAGAGATTGAAATCAGGAAAGTAGTTTAGGAGACGCGGACAAACAAGTTGACACATAATTTATACATCTAATATATAAAATTCCCGTGTCACGATGTTAGTTACCGTACTCCTCCGAAACGGCTTAACCTATTTTTACCAAATTTTATATGCGTATTCAGTAGGTCTGAGAATCGACTAACATCATTCTACGATTGGATGTCCGTAGCATACGAGATTCGTAGAGGCATCGGCGCGTAACGCTACGTGCTCGTAGCGTCGTAGCATGAAGCTACGAAGTAATGTTTTCTCGCCACAAAATTAACTGGGCTTGTAAATTGTTTTCGTTTTATGAAAATATTTTAAATTTTCAGTTTTTTGAGTTTTATATCATGTAAACATATTTTAAATATATTATGTAAAGTTAATTAACTTTTTATGCTGCAAAATTATTTACATTTAATTAGTGGTCTAAGGCAAATAATGTCCTTTTTATTATTGAATGACATGTTAGAAAACATGGTAGCATAAATTATAGCTCTTGATAATCACAGAGTACGATCATATACAAAACTTCAAGTATAAAAAATTGTTAAACAGTTAGTAATTGAGTAGAATCGTTGTAACCATCGATCCTTATTTTATTCCCAACTTCCCTCATCAAAACATATCATTCAATATAATTTCATTATCCCGTATCCAATAAATCGTCATTCCTCGTCAAGTGTCGAAGCCATATTTTATCTGAAAAATAAAACAAAACAAATACGACAAAGAAACAGCTGTCATATCCAACACAAAGAAAATGAAATAAAAAAAGGGACTGCCTTTCAAAAAAGTAATCAATCAGAGTAAAGTCACGAGACGCCATCTTTGTTGCCCCTTTGAACCCTCGTCAGAATTTGTTACCCCAACATGGTTCGAATTACCCCTATAGGCCATATTCATGAGGAGATAACAGCTCAATAGACCCATTCATGATTGCACGAAAACTACGCCGTTAAATCTGTGTTTAAGATGACAAATATTTAATTTGGGATAAATTACGTAGGTATTAATGGTAATGGCAAGAATCGAATCAATATATTCAGTTGCAGTATATAAAGAAAACTAAGTAAATTTTTTCTCAAAAGTCATTACTCTACCTTTGTTGCAGTCGGGTAAATAAACAGGGTATTTACTAGTCCGACTCGCGCTCTAAGACGTCTGTAGTAAAACCTCAAGTTTATATCTCAGTTTCGCGTTAACTTACTTGATGGTTTCAGTTTGCATTCCAACAAATAAACTGAACACGGTGAATAATATTCTAAAAAGACTTTTGAACTCGATCTTGCGATTCACTGGATTGGTTTCCGTTACTGTGCAATCTACAAATTCCTATCTCTGATCGTAAATCAATACTTTTTTAGTCCATGTGTAATCTCACAACTATGGTTACTGGTTACTGGTGGTGGGCTCCCTTTTCCGCACGTAGGCTCCAAGCTCACATCTATGTAAAGTTATCTTCCTTCTTCTTTCAAAAGCCTCTGGTTTTGCAAATTCTGGCCAAAGTCCCTCGTAACAGACAAAATCTTGGCAGAACTTTGGCCGCCGAGAGACAACAACGGTGTTCTTTCTCCAGCGTTCAGAATGTGATGATTTTGGTCCAAATTGTTAAATAACCTGCTTCCCCTTAAACCTTATATAATTAAATACATTTATCAAAAACACTTCCCGTTACTAGTCACCTCTATCAACCACTAAACGTCCTTCGAGACCACGAATCAAGTTTCAAACTAATTTTCCCTCTCTTTCTTTCTCATGAAAAACTCAATATAGCCTTGTTTGTCTTCAGCTAATATCAGTAACTTCTGTCGCAGTAACTTCATCGTAAAATAAACTTTATTGCCTTTGATTGTGGCTTCCTTTTCTATAGCAGTTGCTATGGTTACCGTGAGGTTATATACGGTAGTATGTTCACTATATGTGAGACATTTTATTACTCTGGCTTCGCTTTCTTGCGACTTCGATCTTTACGTTTTGATTGCAAACTTAAAACAGATTTGATTATCTACAATTATTCGTCATATTCGATAAGTTCGTTGTGTACTTACATTAACAATTGGCAAAATTAAAAGATGCAATCTACTAATATTGTTGTCAAACTATTAAAATTGTTAAATATTGTCAAAACTCATATAATTATACTTATACTTTCAAAGTATTTATTGACAATAATTTTACCGACAATCAAATTACAGCTTGCTAAATATCAATTACACAGATGTTTTTAAACTTATTTTGAAGCTTGTAATCAGTATTGGGTTTTTTGCTGACCGTACATGTTTGTGTTAATTCACTGGACTGTGATAAATTTGTCTTATCTCTTCACTTGAAATGACCGAGCATATTACGTTACAACAAACTGGTCTTATTGTGTTTATGTCGGCCATGTTGCGTAGATGTTATTTCTCTTAACATTAATTTTAGTAACATCAAAAAGCTATTTATATTGAACCTAAAGTTATATTATGCTGTCTGTTGCCCGCAACTTTGACCGCGTGGTAAGTAGGAAGGAAGGCTTTGGATAAATATTTTTCAAGAAAATAATATTGTGGCTATAAATTGAGATGAAAGAGATTGAAATCAGGAAAGTAGTTTAGGAGACGCGGACAAACAAGTTGACACATAATTTATACATATTATATAAATATTAATTACAAAATTAATGTTAATATCAAATATAATATAGAGATCAATCAAATTCTTCCAAACAAACCAGCTTTATAGCAGGACTATCACCGCACAAGCAAGACAGCGGTATACAAAAGTGTAGCGCCATCTCGGTTTCACAATGCAATAGCTTTTAAGAGCTTTTGGTACTGGCACTGATCCCTGAAACACCCGATCATGTACGCTTATGGGAGAGGTACTTAACTTAGATTGAGCTACACATATAAAGCCTTTACTTAAATTATATCTCTAAGATATATAGCGCCTTCGAGAGTAATTACTGTTGAATTACGTCCCACACTCGGATCAAATTCATCAAGTATGGCGGTGGTGTACTTCGGTAATGATCGGCTGTTTTCGGACTTTATCGGGACCTACTTGATTTTAAAATGACCTTGGCCATAAATATTTAAAATATCGCTCTAAGCTTTTAAATGAACAAGTCTCTCAAAAAAGCGTTTTGTCTTAGTTTGCTCTAAGAAACATGAAATCTATTTAAGCACATTTTATATCTGAAATAAGATCTATAATATAATATTGTCTGTTCAATCTTGAATTCCTTAGATAATATGTACATAAATTTGAAGTCCAAAAAAACTAACTTGAACGTTCCTTTGCTACTATTGATAAAGAAAGTTCTTCATTCATTGTCATCTGAAAAAGGGAAGGAACAAAAAATGGAGTACAACTAAAAGTATCAGTAAATTGGAAACTAAGCGAACTGCACGTCTTTACATCTCTTCAGCATTCACAAACTTTTAACTTTCCGCTAAAGGATTTTTATTCCATTTCAATCTGAGGGCACGGCAGTGCCCCTGCCAAGTCTCGAGCAAAACGGGCACGGCCGTACCATCTTTTCTCGAAGCGATTCGCGGCTGTTTCGCCCCCCCTGTATCTTCGACGTGGACAAAGCTAGGAGTTTAGCTTTTCGGGGAATAATAGTAGGCATTAGAACAAGCTTAAGTTCGAAATTACATGCCAATTGAATTAATGGTTTAGGAGTTACGGTCGATCAAAGTTACACCATTTTGTCACTCACTGACTCACTGACAGATCATCAAAAATCTAAGGTACTTCTAGCAGACTTAGAAACTTCAAATTTTGCACCAAGATAGGTCCTTAGCCACATATAAAGGAAAAATTATAAAAACATTAAAAAATAATATGCCATAGAAAACAATTTTATATTTGCGGTTTGGCAAGAACATTATGTATGGATTTTGACTGCATTGTTAACTTTGTTCGTTGTTTAAGTACCTATTCAATTGGATGAATACATACATAGAATAGAAAAGAATAATATAAATGTAATACACAGACTATCATTAATACAAATTAATACATAAAATTCATAATTCATTAAATTAATAAAGCTAAAACTCCATTGTATTGCGATAAATATTGTATGCGCGCTCGATAGATGGCGTTGTACGTGTCTGAATCGCGCTATGGTTTCGTTACAAAGCGCAGTCTAAGTAGTACTTCAGAATAATTCGATAATTTTCATTTGATAGCGCCACCTGTCTATGAAAAACCATTTCGAAACTAAAAAATATTGTAGTGATAATTGATATTCGGAGAACTTTACGTGTTATTTAGTTTAGTTTAGCTATAGTTTGTAAGTTAGTAGATATATATATGCATATATATATAAGTTTAAGCTTGTTTACATTAGAAGTAACGAAGTCTCAGAGAAGAAACAAAAGAGATAGAGATAGAGAATGGGTTCTAAGCAAAGCAGTAGCTGAAGTCCTAGAAATTATGACACCTAAAAAAAAAGAAAGAAATACACTTACAAAAAATAAATGAGATCCCACCAAAAACATTAAATGTAAAAAAATGCCAAGTCTCTCGATGCAGTCTTTCCATCGTAAAAAGTTTTGAGATCTCATAGAAGCCAAGTCCTGTTCAAAATATTTTGTAGTTATAAATCAACATTTAGTAATTGTATCAATAGTTTTCTTTATATTATAATTATAGTGACTTGGCAATGAGCACAAATTAAAAGCTGCTTGATGCCTGGAATTATGTGCAAATGTTACTGACGAGACCAGTGATCAGATTATTTGTTATGTGTGAATCATGATGGTCACTACCGACTACATGCTCCAATACAATAATTAAGAATACCTTACGGGCCATCGCTTTATGAAAGTAAATGAATCGAGAGTACACTAAGACTGACTGCCGTTGCCGAAATTCGGTTGGGACGACACGGATAAACCAAAAGAAAATTAATTTTGTGATATTAATGTTTACGCATGCGGTGTGTGTAACTTTCAACTCCTACAAATATGCCGTTTTATTTGTTTCTTCTTGTGCTCATTGCCAAGTCACTATAATTATAATATAAAGAAAACTATTGATACAATTACTAAATGTTGATTTATAACTACAAAATATTTTGAATAGGACTTGGCTTCTATGAGATCTCAAAACTTTTTACGATGGAAAGACTGCATCGAGAGACTTGGCATTTTTTTACATTTAATGTTTTTGGTGGGATTTACATTTACTTTTCAACAATGACACAAAAGCTTTTTTGCAGAACAAAATATATGTTCTAAGAGGTACATTCGCTGTTTTGCATTGTTGGATTTAAGACTTGTGATGTATTTCGTTGAGTCGGTTGTTAAGTGCAAAGTGATGTTGAATGTGGACGGAGGTTTCATGATAGCTGATTTATACTTTGAACGTGGTTTTAGAGCTAGTCCATTTGCACATGAAGCGACGAAAGTCTTTAATACTTAATGTTTTTGGTGATTTTTAAACCTCTATGGAATTTTATGTGAGTCATTGCTTCGTCAATAAATTTGTATATTATCAAACTAAGCAAAGCTTGTATTAAAAGTGCAAGGCACCAAGCCACGGAACAAATGATCGTGCTCATCACATATGGCGGGTATAGAACCCACAACTTCCAGTATAGCAGTAGACACTTACCACTAGACCATAAGCCAGTCAAGTAGTATGGAGAATTGCCTTGTCTACAAACAGCCTTAAATACATCACACAAGCGTCGAACACAAATTTCTTCACTGTTCTAACTACAACATTCTCCATTTGGCAGGCATGTATCCAACTATCATTGTGTACACTCGATATCAAGCTCACACAAGCAGACTCCCTGTCGAACTGAATGTATGACGTACTGTATCACAGTGTACACTAACCATTATTCTTGACATACATACAATCTATGGATATTTGAGTTCGACTGATATTGGGTCTATTTATTTTATCTGACAACCGATTTATGGTAACTATCACATGTAAACGGACGCTGGACGTTCATACAGCCTACTCCTACTATTAAAGTAATGCTGTTGTTGTGTGAGCAAGATAGCGCTCTACGAAGTCTATTGCGCCATCTCGCTTTAACAGATAACAGTCGTAATTTTAGGGATGGTGGTAGGTTACATGAATGAGTTTTGGAGTACGGATACCGATACTAGGCCAGTGTTTGCTTGCAACTAGGTTTTATTAGAAACAGTTAGTTGGTAGTGACTGATATGTGGCACAATAAGTATGATGAAAATTGAACTTACGCGAGAAGTCACGATTATTGAATAAATTTTATTAAATTCCCCCCCTCTTAAAGTTTAAAGCAGTTCATCTTTGTAATTGTTGTTGTTTAGAAAAAGATACTGAAGAACTAAATATTTTTTTACTTTTTTATTCTCAATCATCATCACTTTTGTTCTTTGAAAATCTGTTGTCAATACTTGGGTAACGAAATTATACAAGAAGATTACTATCATAATTCAACTCGTAATAAAATTATTTCAATAAAAATATCAAGCCTTATATAATATCCCGGTGTTTCCATTCCATTTCCATTCATACAAATGTTATTTGACTCCCACACAGCTGCGAATAAACTAATAATAGAGTATTTTCAATAGTAAAATGTCACTAAAATATGGGTATTAAATTTTAAAAATGTCACACTAATATTACTTTAAAACAACATGACGACTATGACAAGCATTCTTTATTGAAATTTAGTATTTTTTAAAGTAAAAGAAAACTCGATATATTTGAATTTTGATATTTTTACTTGAATTATTTGTGCCTATACATATTTACACATTCGGTTCAATTTCTCGATTGTTTTTTTTTACATTATTCTTAGTCGCTCGCGATTCCGCCTGCGTAGGTTTTGGTTATTACAGTGAAGCATAACTCTATTCTTTAATTCGAATAAAAATACTCAGTGTTACTTCAAAAACCTCAAAAATATGTTTACAAAGTTACATGGTAATAAGCATAAAACTACATTTATAATTATGTCATGAAACGCTGCCCCAGTCAACATTAAACTTATTTCAGCAAGTATTCCAATACATTTGTAATTTATTAGCTTTAATTGAACACTTCGATCGAGCTATCGCCGTGTGAAAACCAATTAGCTTTCTAATCTCAAGTGGATTCGTTTGTATCGTTGATTTGTAATCTTTAATTACTTAAAAGCAATGTTTTGTTAACCTATAAATTAACTCAGTTTGCAATAAAACGGTTCATGATCTTAATCAGCTAATAGCATTATGAAGATTGATCAAATGTTGTGTAATTGATATTAACAGTTTCCTTACGCGTTTTTATCGGGATCGCCCGACTAGTTTCGGATTCCTATTTAAGTAGGTACAGTTAAAAAGTATTTCATCAATGAGATTTCATAATAAAACAGAAAAGACATTTGTAGTCTAAAATTCCACACAATTTGATCGATAACAAATTAAGCTAGGCTTGGCAAGGTCATTCCGTGAATGGTTGACCGTCTAAGTCATAACGAGTTCCTCCTTGTTTCGGAAGACACGTTAAATTGTGGGTCCGGCTGTCACTCATACATTTTCGACAGTCGTTACGGGTAGTCAGAAGCTAGAAAGTCTGACAACCAGTCTAACTAAGAGGTATCGTTTTGCCCAGGTAACTCGGTTGATGTGATCATCGATAGGCAGGAACTCCTTGTAAAACACTGGTACTTAGCAGTTTTTGGTTACATTAGAAGCTGGCGCCAACATAGGTGGGACAA
Organism: Trichoplusia ni; assembly: GCF_003590095.1. Taxonomy (NCBI): domain Eukaryota; kingdom Metazoa; phylum Arthropoda; class Insecta; order Lepidoptera; family Noctuidae; genus Trichoplusia; species Trichoplusia ni. The sequence goes on from NC_039483.1 coordinate 1,374,262, forward strand.
GGCTAGGATGATGAGTCTTAAAGGCAACATAACGTTTGTAATAATGAAATAAATAAATATTATTATTAATAAACAAATAATTCATGTCAACTCTCTAAATAACTTTATAGGTCCGTATAGGATACCTAATATTTAATTATAACTTCATACACTGTCCTTACTCTACGAAAATGTAATTATAAAACTAATTCGAAAGTGGTCCTGCCTATATCGATGTCTCAAGAGATCGAGCATCGGCACTTCAAAGGGATACATGATTAATTAATTCTGCTAACGATGTGATAAGACCTTTTTAATGGAACTACTTGTGTAGTAAGATGTTATGTTCCGTATACACAGGCTGTTCGGAAAAGTTCTAGCGTACGTGTTGTGAAAGTCGGATTATGATTAAAATCACGAAAAGGTCGTATAGCGAGAAAACAAAAGAAAATCGCGGAATATACATATTATGAGTAATTCGGGTGTCTCTGGGCTGCCTGTACATATATATATATATATAGTCCTCCTTATCGTTTTCGATAACGGCGACCATTGGCAATTCACCTCCTAGCGTGAGCCCTGATGTGACTGGCTAGACCGAGTTTGGATCTAAACACATAACCCTTTTCAGGACAACCTATGTTTTCGATAACACACTTACTTTTGTAGATTGGCATTTGTTTATAATTCGATTTGATAAAAATTAAAAAAAAAATGAAAAATATTTAATACTTTTCGTCGAAAGGCTTATTTGCTTTTTGGCGTGATGGCTCAAGCGTCCTATAGGTGGGTAAAAAAAGCAAAGTACTGCTGGCACACACATCTAGAGCTGATATTATTATTAATTTCCACATAAGATCCCATTACTCAGCAAATGCTTCATCATCCAAACCTCATCCTTTGCTCCAAGATCATCACTCCATCTTCGTCCTTTCACCGTCAATTTGCCATTTAAATTTCATAATAATTACGCAGATCCTTCGCAGAAACAGCCTTTTAGTATCAAAATATTTTGTGTACCATTATTCATATCTCATATCACAAAATTCTAGATAAAATATAACCTTGTTCTTTCGCAAGTATGTTGTAATTTCACAAAATTCCTTGGAAATTTCATAAATTCTTGTGAAACTTGAAATGGAGTTCATACATTTTATAATACATTGGATAAGTATCACAAAGTTCGTTTTCAGCTATATTAAGGTCGCTCGATTTATATTAATATCAGTTTTCTTTGTCTTAGTTAATATTATAATTTTATTTATACATATTAATTAGTTTGTCCAGCTAAGACAAACTTTTTACGACGTTCCTAGGATAATTTTATTTTTATTTATTTATTTATTTATTTATTCAAGGAAGGCTTACAGACTAATAACATCATTTAGATACTAACTATAATTTTAACTAGTTGCTAATAACAAGCCCCCACCTATTAAGTACAGTAAAATACAATACATAAGACTCAGAAGAATATTTAAATAATTCAAGCATCGAAAAAAGATTTGGCTAGTAGACGCCTTGCTGTGCCTGCACTTGTGCAAAACAGATCAATATTTAAATCACGTGGTATTACGTTGAAGCTCCGAGCTGCCCTTAATAGAAAAGCATTACGTCTGTAGTTTGTCGTTGCAAAAGGTACATGTAAGAGTGATCGTTGACGGAAACCAACTAGATTTGTTTTAAGAGATAAGTTAGCTACAAGTTCTGAACAATCGACTGTACCATTAGCAATATTTAATAGAAGACATACATCATTGATCTGACGCCTAATTTCCAACGGAAGGAAATGATACCTTTTGCAACGATGTATGTAATCTTCAGACCATAGTTTTGCCTTGTAGTCGAGATAACGCAAGAATTTCTTTTGGATACCCTCAATACGAGACGTGTATACCTCATATTGAGGGCTCCAAACCTGTGAGGCATACTCCAAGTGGCTGCGTACGAAGGAACAGTATAAAATCTTAACTGGCTTAAGAGTACGGAAGTCAGCGGTATTTCTAATTATGAATCCCAGCGCTTTCGCCGCTTTCTTAACAATAACGTCTATATGTTGATCAAATACGAGCTTACTATCTTGTATGATTCCTAAGTCTCTTATGCTGCTAACTTTATTAATATTTTGTTGGTAAAGTTTAAATCCAGCACCTATTATTGTCTTTCGCCTAGAAAAGGTTATGTGAAAGCATTTGGACACATTAAGTTGTAACTTATTAAACCTACAGTACTCCTCAAACCGTTCGAGATCGGATTGTAGACATGTGACGTCTCCTAGGTCCCGCACAACTTTATGTATTTTCATATCATCTGCATACAGCAGGACATAGGAGTGTTGGAAGCAAAGTTTAACGTCGGTAATGAATATCGTGAATAGAAGTGGCCCCAAAATGGATCCTTGTGGTACTCCTGAAGGAATAGAAACCCAATCTGAACTATATCCCCGAAGCACCACCGCCTGTGTACGATTTTCTACATAAGAAGAGAACCAACGGAATAAACTCCCGTGTATACCGGCTTTCATTAACTTATCCAAAAGAACTCTGTGATCTATACGATCGAAACACTTACTATAATCAGTATATATAACATCTACCTGTGCCTGCTGATCCATGCCTTTCGTAATGTATTCATGCGACAATATTAGGTTAGTTGTAGTAGATCGCTTTCGGATAAAACCATGCTGCTCTTCACCAAGTTTAGACTTTAGTGCTGTGTATACATTATTATGCACAATTCGTTCAAGTATTTTAGCAAACAAACATATTTTTGATATAGGGCGATAGTTGGCCACATCTGACTTGTCTCCTTTTTTAAAGATGGGAGTTACAAAAGCTGATTTCCATATGTTTGGAACTACACCTTCTGTCAATGATCGCTTGAAAAGAATATATATCGGTACAGCAATACTTTTTGCACAGCTAACAATAAAAATAGGAGGTATCTGGTCAGGTCCGCCTGCCTTGGAAAGGTCCAAAGACTTCAGTAACTCCAACACTTCAGTATAACTTATCTCAATAGAGCTTATACATGTTGAGCACTCACCTAAACTAAATTCTGAGAAATCCATGAGTGTTAATGGGTCTGGTTCTTTATAAGTAGAACTAAAAAATGTAGCGAATAAATTACTAATACCTTCTCCAGTAGATGCAGTCTCATCTCCATATCGCATAACATTAGGAAAAGTGTTGGTATTCTTTTTACTTTTAATGTACGACCAAAAAGACTTTGGGTTCCTTATAATAGATGATTCTACTTTGTCCATATAAGTGTTAAAGCAAGACTTCTCCAGTTCAACGGCTCTGCTACGCAATATGGAGAAGGAATGATAGTCGGATATATTTCTATATGTTTTGTATCTACGATGGTATTTATATTTTTCTTTAAGCATTTTGACTAAGGCCGAGTTGTACCAAGGTGGATGTGAACAGTGAGTGATAGTTTTAATTGGAATATGTTTATCTCTGAGTTCATATAGTTTACTATAGAAGATTGTTACTGCCTCGTTCAACGGTTTTGGCAGCAACAACTCATCCCATTTTACTTTATCCAAATGATCTATGATTGCTTCATAATTTCCCTTTGAATAAATAAATTTAGTTGATTTTTTATCCGCAAGTTTATGAATTTCTACAAAATTAGTATTAATAATGAAGGGTTTATGATGTAAATCAACGGGCAGTGCTAGGGGGTTAATGCATTCTGCTACACCAAAGGAATCATTGGAGAATACCAAATCTAATAATCTATCTTTAACATTTTTTATATTATTGTATTGACAGAGATTTGTTACTATGACGGTATCAAAGAAATCTTTTATGTGTTGAGAGGAAATATTAATGGGGGTAAGTTCTAAACTATTCGTACTTACACTTATCCAGTCCACATTATTGCTAAAATTGAAATCACCCACTATTATGAATTTATCTAACGGCTTGGTTAACATTATGTGATTAAGGCTATTCGTGAAGTTTTTTAACTGAATATTATATGAGTTACCTTGGTTCTCGTTACAAAGGTAAACTGTGCAAACATGAAGGCAATAGGTCACCGAAGGCCTGGACCTTTTGAGAATCAACGAAATCCAGATGTCCTCCGCGGAACTACGCCAGTCGTGTCTCTCAATTGCAGTAAGATCACTTCTAACTGCAATTAAAACACCCCCACCGCGACTTTGTATGGTACGGGAATAATCGCGATCACGACGCCACACCAGATACCTACCATCAAACATTTCACTATCACTAATATCATCCGTAAGCCATGTTTCGGTGAACACGATAATGTCGTAGTTATTAATGCATACATTACGAACAGGGACCGGACAACCCCACTTTAGAGTTAAGCCGTTTGACAGGGTAACCCGTACACGGGGTAACTCATATCGCAGTGTTACCTTTTGTTCGAGTTACATCCTCGAAACCCAGCGAAATGGTTAACACCTTCATTATGGTAACCACGTGAAGGGGTTAACCCCTTCAATAACTTAACCCTTTGAAGTGGTTACCTTCACGAAAGGCTTTTATTCGTGTTACCCTGAATTACCCACTAAACTTGAGCTGCATACTTGCACCCTAGCGGCCCCTCATTGCTTTACTAAGACTAAAGCTGTTTTCTTCTATCGCCGACGCGTCGCGCCGCGACTCGCGCCTCTCGGACAAACTACCTACGCGCGAAACGTCGTGTTGCCCGCGACTTCGTCCGCGTGGTTAGAAGATATAAGTTAGGAATTTTTGAACGAAAGCCCTCGAAGATTAATATTTTTCCCCGTATTTGCCACATTTTCCATTAAATCTTCGCTCCTATTAGTTGCAGCGTTATTTTATATACCTAGCCTAAAACCTTCCTCGATTATTGGTCTATTGAACACAAAATGAGATCAAATTTTTTAGATGAAATTATTTATAATAATTAAAAAAAAAACGAAAACAAGTTTTTTTTTCATTTTTTGCATTTTCTGAGAAGATTTGACGGGTGAATTTTCGATTGAAAATTAGAGTGTTTTTTATATTAATTCAAAATAAGGTGAAAAAATAAATATTTTTAATCTAATAAATTACAGCGTATTTGGGACACAAAAAAGTAAGAGTTCACCAAATTTCGTTACAAAAATAAATTTTTGTAGGTAAAAGATAAAAATAAAAAACCACAATCTTGGTTTTTTGGATTTTTCACATAAATTTTGAGGTTATGTGAAAAAAATGTAAACACAAAAGTTTTAGATCTTTTTATTACCTACAACTTTGCCATTTGACTTTTTTCGATACGAATTTTACTTTTGCCGGAAATTGAGAAAAACCCTTTTTTTACTCTTCAAACGTCACTCCCACCCCCTTCCCGACCTCAGATCACCCGTAAATTATTTTTCTTATCATTTTTAATTTTTTATAATATTCCCCTTCTTTTCTAATGGGTTTCATCCTACTATTATTATTTTTTGGTTTTAAAAATTATCGACCCTGGTCTACAAGTATAGACACGATAAATATATATCACAACAAAATTAAACTGTAAGATCATATCCACAATGATTTTTATTCCATGTTTACAAGTCGCTCGGTAAATGCAACAATGTCAAACTAATGTCTATGATAAAGAGTGCATATTACATTGTCTTAGGTTGGAGTGGGTTACCCTGTTACAGTGTTACAGGGTAGTGAAAGGGTAACCTGTTCGGAACAGGGTTACAGTAATCCGTTCGAAGGTGTAACATATGTCATAGGGTTTTTTCTTGAAGCGCTTAAAAAAACCCCTTCAAAAACCCTTTCAATGAGTATCCGGCCGGTCCCTGATTACGAAGGAGACTGTTTGTTTTCGTACGCAGACCACGAACATTTTGATAATAAATATTAATACTACACATATCGGAGCCTCACAAAACAATGTTACTCAAATTAATACTAAAACTGTTCGAAACTAATTTCTTCAATTTGCTATAATAAATAAATAAACAGTGGGTGGGAGCAGAAAAAGTCATGCACAACAAGACACAGTGTATGGCGAAGTATAACTTTGTAAACAACAAGTATTGAATACGAACAAAAGGTAATCGGCGACAAACCGGTATAATTATCAATTGACAATTAGTCACAAGCCACATAGTAATGCATTGAAAATAACGCTCTAAAGTATTACAATTAAAGTCTCTATTAAGTTGTAACAAATGACCACCGAACAAAACATTTTTATAAAACTTATTTGAACACACGGAGCACGGACACAAAGACATTAGGAAAACGCATGATGCATGCAGTGTCCAACGGATCTCAAACTGTTGAGTATTTTTTATATATAAATTAGTTGTATAAATGATAAGTATAGCTTTTAGTCCAAAGTAAGTTAAATTATTTTTGTTAAGTCTTTTTCCGATTTTATTGTAATAACTGGACTTGTATCTGATTTTCGTACATGTATCTTGGTGTGTTTTATCCAGACATATTGAAAATTTGCTTCAGCAGCCGATTTCTTGGTCTTCGACAGTAATAATTTATTTTTTAAGGTAAGATGATCATTTACGTAGATTTTTTGATTACCGGGTAGACCAAATAGACTGGTTGTCAGAGGAGTCGTCTTAGCCTCCAGTCTAGCGGCAGCAATGAAATCCTCCTTTACATACCTGTTGCAGAAACAGACTATTACAGGTTTTGTACGATCCTTCTCACGTGTTGGTACTCGCGATACAAAATTGATTTGAGTTTTTAAGACTGGATAATTAATTTTTGAACCAATTTTTCCGACCAACTCCAAAAGATTCTCGTTATTTCGCTGCGTTATCCCTTTTATTTCTATATTGTTCATTCGGGACCACTGATCCCTGTCTTCGGATTCTTCCTCCAGTTTCTTCACTCGAGCCAGAAGCTTCTCCATATCATCTTTTATAAATTCCACCTTTGCGACGCGTTCTTCCATATCCGTCATCTTTTCTTCGAGTCTATTTATAATATCGGCAACTTGCTTGCTAAGTGACGATTTTAAGTCGGCGAATTCAGTTCTCATAGCCAAAACTTCTTCCTTTAAGCTTTCCAACGGGGCAAGTTTCTCGGACAACGCTCGTATTTCGAGTAAGATAGCTGACTCAGATACTGGTGATTTTGGTGCTGGTGAGAAGGGTTGATGGGAAGCGCCCGATAGTCTGCATTTGTTGCAGCGCCATGTAAGCTTTCTGTCCCCCAATTTCCGATAGCCAGTTTCTGTGATACCCGCACATTGGAAGTGCATTGTCATACAGCACACAGTGCAGTATACTCCATCCGACATCTGTTCACTACAGGTATCACACACTTTATCCATCACTAAAAAGTTCAAGTTCTATAAATAAAAACTTTGAGAATTACTGGTTGGCTTCGAGAAACCCACAGTGGATATGAGTAATACACGACCGCAAGGTACGAATCTTACGACGGATAATGTTAATGATATCCTGCTGTCTTTGTAATTTAAGGCTCTATACCGAATAGATATAGATATATATAAAGAGTAAAAACGGAACCCTTTTGTGCTTTAACAAAGGCTCTGCTATCTTTCCGTCTATTTATCCGTCTGCCACCCGGCTATAGGGTTGGTGGGTTACTGGTTCATGAGAGAACCATGATAAGAGTCGTCAGTTTTAAGACAAAATCCGATCAATCAAATAACTCCAATTACTGATGGTGGGGTCGCCACCACCGACTCCAGTTAGGCCAAAACTAAAGACACGAGTGAAACGTTCTACCATTTAAGCATACATCTAATATATAAAATTCCCGTGTCACGATGTTAGTTACCGTACTCCTCCGAAACGACTTAACCGATTTATGGCAAATTTTATATGCGTATACAGTAGGTCTGAGAATAGAACAACATCTATTTTTCATACCCATAAGTGTTAACGGTTGCCCACACTAAAAAAATATATTTTATTTTTTGGACTAAATTGGTTGTTTTTATTTTTTTTTTATAATGTGGCATAAAACAACGTTTGTTGGGTCAGCTAGTATATATATAAATAAATACCTCTATCATTTGACCAAACTTTTAGTTATATCAATATCTTTCTACTCAATTAAACAACACGCTTGGTCCAAAGCACTTTCACCCTATCCAGTGACTTAAAGGTGTATTGTAATAGACTTCACTTAATCCCTAATCACTTCCTTGACCATTTTCCTATAGCACTCTTTACTACATACCATTGTTAAATAGGAAATTCAACCTTATTCCAAAGGCATAGAGGTGAATACCTAAGCAATGCTGTGAGGTCATACCGTGTAAAGAAATGGATTATACTAGGCGGTAATCGTAAAAATTTAGCTTTCTACCAGGCATTTTGTGGCCTAAATGACGTCATTCCAAGGAATACTGTTTCTTGTGTTAAAAGTTTATTCCATTTTAGAATGTTTGTTAGGTGTTAGTTTGTAATAAAAAGGTCAAGCACGAATCTGATTTGTGACACAGAGGGTTCCGTACAAATTAGCCAAATACGAATGGTCACGAATCAAAAAGATGACCCTAAGAATTCCTTGTTTGAATATCAGTAACTAAAATACATCATCTATGGCATTTCTTTTCGAAATTAAAATTTGCTTTTATGGTTTATGAGATGCAACCTGGAAATAGACGGGCGGACAGTTCGCTAGATCGTCAAGTCCTAATATAGATCCGTTTTCACCCTTTGGCAACGTAATCCTAAAAGTAACAAAACATTACTTGATCGACGTAGTCTTAGCGTCTTTATGATGTCGATTTTGAAGATAAAAGATTTTTCTATTCTTTGCACTTCATCTTTTTCAGGATGTCAATATTCCGTAAATCCTTGCGGACCCGGGCTATTATTGCCCGGATTACAAAAGGGATGTTTGTAAAAGATTTCCGATTTAATAACATACTAGATATTATTCAAGAGAGGATCTGAAGACATATATTTGTCGTGCGTCTTTTGTTTTCATTCTGCTCCAAGACTCTTAAATAAATAAGCTTAGATATAACATATATTTTCTTTGAAATTAAAACAGATGTTTCCTTATATGATAGTATAGTTGTTGCCCGCGGGCCTGCCCGCTAATAATAGAAAATGATCATATCTGAACATGAAGTTATTATGTGTTAATACTGGTTATAAACTATCTGTGGACCAAGTTTCGTCTAAATCCGTTCAGTGGTTTATGCGTGAAAGAGGAACAAACATCCATTCATACAAACTTTCTCGTTTGTAATATTAGTAGGATTTGTTATATCCGTTGTTTAAACAATGAACTGTGTTTACATTTTGTTGTTCAAAGTCATTAAGGTTTGTTGTTTTGAAAATAGATCATTGACTATTAATAATTGTACAAGAACAATTGAATTGTTTGTTTTAAGTCGAAGTTTCGAGGAAGTAAGGCTAAGCAAGTAAATTAATTATATTTAATTTGTATTTAATGTTCGTTGATGTCAAACTTGGTATAATTGTCCATCATGAGAAATGGCGTTCGGTCTAAATTTGCAAAAGTAAGACAAAGTTTGGAATAACAACAAATTGATTGATGGAATTAATGCTAATTTTAACCTTCAAAGATACTGTAAACATTATTTTCAGTATCCTTACTAATATTATAAATGTGAAAGTAACTCTGTCTGTCTGCTTGTCTGTTACGCTTTCACGTCTAAACCACTGAACTGATTTTAATGAAATTTGATACAGTGATAGAGTTGACCTTGAGAAAGAACATAGGATAGTTTTTATCCCGGACTTTTGAAGAGTTCTCTTGGAAAAGCGATATAACCGACCTCGACGCGGGCGAAGCCGCGGGCGAAAAGATAGTTTACTATAAACAAACGTTATAGAACCAACAAAACACGTCAGGAAATTACAACTTTATACTATTATGTAGTGCCTGAATACCGATTTTTTTGGGCCTTGTGCCCAAAGGGTAAAACGACCAACAACCAACCGTCAGAATTTCTGGTACCGAATCATATCTCTGGAATCGTGGTACAGATAATGTATTTGTGTTGCGGGTAGGTATGGCAAAAAACACTAAAACAACGGCTAAGTAGGTTATTACTAGTTAGGTCTAGGTTTAACTGCATATTTTTTTATCAATATTGTTCCACTCGTTCGAGCGTGAAGAATCAACAAGCCACATACACATTCACAAATTTTCAGGGGAATTGTGATGTAGGTTAATAATATAAAATGTTTCTCTGCAATGTTTATTTTTTTACAATATTAACGAAAAATGGTGCCCGATATATGTCATTTTATATCTTCGCATTCTTATTTTACGATCCCCTTTTACGACGCGTCAGAATCGTGAGATTAACCAAGATTTGCTTGAATTCGTTAATGCTGATTATTCAATTGTGATTTCATCTGATTTAATACTCATAGAATTTTTCAAGAGACTGTTTGTTTTTCTGTCTAATTAAGACTCAAATCGGAGATCTTAAACATGAAACATGGAAGATCCTTGGCCACTAAAATAGTGGATCTTTTTATCTATGGCAACATGCCTTTTGCAAGTTAGGCAGTAATCTTGCAGCTCTAGCAAAGCTAAGAACGGGACCAGGATATGTTCAGTTGCTACAGACCGGCGGGCCATGCTTTCGGGATGTTTTTAATTTAATTCCGTTTACTGTATATTTAAAAAAAATACAGTAAACGGCTTACTGAATAATTTATTAGCAAAAAATCTTACTCCCATTAATAATGGGTTCGATTCCTAGTCAGGGGGTGATTCTCCGGAAAAATGTAACACAAATTAAGAACATCATTATCCTGACCACACTTTTCATACTGCAGATTGCTTGTTTTAATATTATTTTTTTCTAAGCTTGCAAAGTACTACGGCTATTAATAGATGACGTAAGAATTGAAACATTTTAGCATTACAGTGACGTGAACCAGTTGGTGAGGATAATGGCGACCTTAACTAGTGTATTTGTTTTTTGAAGAATCACCCCAGGTCAAATGTTTGTTGTTTTTCTATAATATTGAAGTATTCAGAAATATAAAAATAAGAGTATTTATCAGTATGTAAAGCGTGGGGATAGAACTTAGTTATGATGTCCCTGGAGAAATTATCATCTCCGTACCAGCACCTATAAATGATAATATTAGTCAAAATTTAGGTTCTTATTAATTAGTACCGTTCGTATTATCTAGCTAACATTAATAATTTTAATTATCTCAGGTGTTTTAACTGTGATCATTAAAATTATGAATGAAGTTAAGTTGTCAATTAGGATGCAAGTTTCAAAATTGTAAAGCGTAATTAAACATACTAGTGGTTTTATCTGTGTTTTAATTCGTTAAAAAAAAGCAAGACGGTAAGAAATATATATTTTAAACTGTACTCAATCTTCATTTTAACGTGGCCTTATACTCATATTGTAATGATCAGAAAATGTTTCTAAAATGAACTGAAATATAAAACTTCTACGAAAATATATTTTTGGTGTCCCCAAAATACCATAATTTAGCTCCAAGAGGTTCTCAAAAGCCGAAATTCCTTTAAATCTAAAACTGACACTGTTAGCATAAATCTTGGGATTCTATGTTCGGGCTTTATTTAGTTTACTGCTAAACTTTTAATAGCTGCTCACATACTCATCTCGACTATCCACAATAATCGCTATGTGCCTTTTCAAGGGACTTTCCATTGTCGAAGCAAAGCGGTATAATACACTGCAGATCGCGGTGTCTCTTTTCCACGCATTACACCATTAAGAGTTCATAGTAAACTCGCTTTGAGCCCATTCAAGGGGTAATACACGTTTTGTTTAAAAAAACATATACTGCACTATGAAATTAAAGCCTTGCGTCGCAGGGATTTTCATAAACATTCAATTCACAAGCACAAAAACACCTAGACTCACGACAAGCATTCGTAGATCTCAGAAACGCTTGTCCTACGCGGGAATAGAACCCACGCTTAACGCCTTATAGCGCGTTATCACACTTCCACATGCACAAAAGTCTCATTTTAAAACGTGGTGGTAAGCACAAAGATAAAAAAAAACCACAAATTCTCCATAACAATTCCAAGGTTAAAACTTTCCTTACCGCTTAAGACAAAGGCATAGTCGAAGATCCCATGTATGTCCACAAAAATGTATCACCAACTCATTGGTTCGCATCGCACGTGTATCACACACCAAATTCGGACGAATTGACGTAAAACGTCAGATGAAGTATGAATGGGCATCTATTCACAGTCGTTTGAATCAATATAATATGTTTAGTATTTATTATGTATACGCCATTAACGACCATCAATCAATGAGACCAAAGCTGTCTGTGGCTTAACTAAGGCTGATCCTGAATAGATAAATAGGCCGGTAGATAGGCCTTTAAATATGCCTGTCTGTCTGTTTTGTAAATGATTAATATTTGGTATTTGGATTTGATAACTGTAGATGATGAACTCACTAAGGGTGCGTCCATCATCAGGCTACATCTCAAAAACCGTTATAGCCAGTCCGTTAAAATTTTATAGGTACCTAATGATTTCTATTTAATCTATAATCTAGTTTAAGTAACGGTTCATACATTCATATATTTAAGGGTAACCATTTTATTAAAAAAATACAGAATTTTAGTCGATGACCTTCATAGATCTTTCAAACTGTCATCCTCAGCACTCGATATATCTTCGATCTGCCGTTTTCGCCTTTTTCTCAAGGTCCTAAGGTTTATTTTCGTGTAGCGCAAAGTAGTTTTATATAATTTTGCAGACGAACAATTGCCAGACAAAAGTTACTCAAAAGAATATTTGATGCGTAGGTCGAACAGAAATGTATGTAATATATAGATTTCTAGAATCTATCTCTCTGTTAAACTCAAACCAAAATGTATTTTAGTTAAACTTTAAATTCTACATTCATATTCAGAAATATACATCTATCTAGACCGGTTACTGCTGAATAGACGAAATATTTTATTCAATGACTTTTTTGAAACATTAAATAAAACCTTTTTGACTTTTAGTTGTGCGCGTGTGATGTCTAATGGAATATTAGTGTTCTTTGAAAATAGGTGAGAGATTGTTATTGTTAAAAAAAATATGTTTATTTTGCATATGGAAGCGTCGAAGCCAGTACTTAGTTTTAAGGACCAAAATCACGTATTAAATTTTGATAAAGCTAGATTATTTTTGACTATAGAAAATACTTTCAAAAGATTGTGTAAAGGTCACATATTTTTTACGCTAAAATTCGCCATCTTCATGCATCAGTAAAATTTTTATTTAAGAGGCCGGTGTAAGCAGCGCGCAACTGCAATTCGACGCGAGCCAAAAATCGGACGAAACATTGCTATCTCTATCGGACTTCTCGCGGCGCAGCGCGTAGCTGTGTGCGTGCGTGTAGTACTTTTGTAGCGAGTCATTCATAATGACTGATAACCACTGCATTGTACTAATTTTGTTTAGTAAATGCTTTATTTTTGTTATTTAATTTTCGGAACCGTTGGTGAACACAAAAACCAGTAATGCTTTTTTTGGAAATTATTGTACGATGTCTATATCAGAAGATTTAATGATATTAGGTATCCTAAATCTAAAAATCTAATAAAATAAAACGTGAACGAAAACTTTTCAATACAAACGTAATACCAAAAGACGGTATTTAATTTATCTAGGTTCCTAATAAACTTTTAGTTTAAAACGTTCACTATTACGAAATGCCAGCGAATTGCATTTCGCATATTTTAACACCGCTAACAGCATGTTTTCAACTTATTTTTTCTGTAATTTAATTCTTAATATTTAATAATAATTAGTCGCAGTGTGATGATAAAATAAATATTTTTCAATTTGGACCAGTAGTTCCTGAGATTAGCGCGTTCAAACAAACAAACAAACAAACTCTTCAGCTTTATATATTAGGACCTATAGAAGTATAGATAACATTTATGAGCTTAAATATGATAGAAAATACAAAAATTTTGCTAATATAAAGCGCCTTCTCGTTTATAACCACAACAATATCATAACGGGCCGTGCAGCAGAAATCGTAATATTTTAATTTCGCTATAACTTCAGAACCAAACGTCCAATTTTAATTATTCAAAGACCAAATATTATCTACATTAACTGTACATAGTGATGAAATAATTAATTTTGATAAGGATTAATAGCATGAGTAAAATAAACGCGTTTAAATGTAGTCCAAAAAAATGAAGATTTTTCAATAAAAAAAGTGGTTATTGTACCTCACTCGGCATAGATAGGTATAGTGTGTCGCGAACTTTTTTGTAGATATTTATAACATCTACAATTACTTAGAACATTTTATGGTTCTATCTTTAATAGTTTAGGCAGGGTACGCAAAATAAGTAACTTTTTTGGTTGATTTTTTACACCTTGTGTTCGAAAAACCCTAATATCTTACGGAAGCCTATTTTTGGGCAAAATTAAATATAGCCTATATTACTCGTGGATAATGTAGCTTTCGAATAGTGAAATAATTTTTAATCGGTCCAGAAGTTTATGAGCCTATTCAATACAATGAAACAAACAAAGTTTTCCTCTTTATACTATTAGTGTAGATTAAAATTCGGTAAATTTAAAATGATCAAGAGTATGTTTTCGTTATGAAACTTATTTTTTGGTACCTAATAGGTAACAAATATTACGTAAGTAATCCAACCCAAGTTTAATTTTTTTTTGCAATAAGAAAGAGTACATATCATTAATTACACTATCCCATTTTTCCATTAAATCTTTTTCCAAATATTTCACTCCCACCACATCCATGTATTGGCTAGAGGCCTCCGTCGACTCCGTCCTAACTCGCCTATACCTACGCGATAATCACCTACGGCGAGCGACAACTGTTACCTACTAAGTTCCGTTTAAAATTTTAAAGTAGGTATGCTAGAGGCGGTTTATTTAAATATTATATTAAACAGTACATACATTAATGTTAGGTAATATTTCGTAAGTAAATAGTTAGTTAATAAATAATATATTTATTACTAGCTTTTCGCCCGCAGCTTCGTCGGCGTCGATGTCGGTTATATCGCGTTTCCAAGAAAGAGAACTCTTCAAAAGTCCGGGATAAAAACTATCCTATGTTCTTTCTCAAGGTCAACTCTATCTCTGTACCAAATTTCATTAAAATCAGTTCGGTGGTTTAGACGTGAAGGCGTAACAGCCAGACAGACAGAGTTACTTTCGCATTTATAATATTAGGTATAGTAGGGAATATTAGTAGGGATTAAAACGTTTTTTTTTTCATACCATTTTGTTAAAATTTTACTTTGCTTGTAAAATTACTACGTAGTAGGTACTGTGCCAAATTTCATTAAAATCAGTTCTTCGTCTTCTTAAAGTGCTTACAGATATAACAGATTTTTTTTCTTTCTTTTTTGTTAAAAAGCTACTCCCGCACTAAGGAATTTAATCCATGTGTTGCGGAGCTTTCACAAACATACAATTCACATGCACAAAGACACCTAGCCTCAGAACAAGCATTCGTGAATCACACAAACGCTTGTCCTACACGGGGATCAAACCCGCGACACGTCGCGCCCAGTGGTTTAGGCGGGATGACCTCAACCGCTCGGCTATCCGTGTAGTCAAATTGAATGAAAGTGTCAAAAAACCTTGACAAATATATATTTTTGCTATTTAGTCTTGAAACCATAATTTCAAATTCAAATGCTACAACAAATACATTATAACACTCAAATTTAAAGTAAAGGAGAAATCCAATTAACATTGACAGAGTAGGTATTAATCTAGGCGCGCTATACCAGAGTAAAGCAGACAAAAAGTAAACAAAACCTATGTGCTCGCCCTCGCTCTACCCCGTCCAAATTATTAAATTTATTTAACTATTAATTTTAATAATCACTTATTACGTCCTCGTCAAAAATGAATACTTTATTTAACTATAAACAACAAAACAATCTTTTACATCGGTAAACTACCTAATAGTTATAATGTCGAACCCAACGCCAGCGCATGCCACGACCAGTGCGTACACGCACACAAACATAGCGTGTTGGACGTTGGTGAGACATGCGACAGCGATAATATGGTTCCAGATTTGTGATAAATTTGGTTGTGTTCCGTAATACCAAAAATTATGAATGAAAACTTATTATATGTCCACTTTTTTTTTGATAAATTGCAACTAGACTATATAATCTGTGTTCCTATTAAAAGGATATTAAGAATATTAATGTTTTAAGTACAGAAATATTAAGTTGAAAACATGCTGTTAGCGGTGTTAAAATATACGAAATGCAATTCGCTCGCATTTCGTAAATAGTGAATGTTTTAAACTAAAAGTTTAATAGGAACCTAGATAAATACCGTCTGTATCCGAATAATATAACTTTAAGTCGGTGATATGTTCGTAGCGACAATGATTTTGGTATTACGTTTGTATGGAAAAGTATTCGTTCACCGCACCCTTAAGTACTATAGTACTAACCATTCCTTTCGGTTTTTTTTATATATAGGCTGTGTCAAAATTCACAGCTTTTAGCATAAAGTCTCTTCTGTTTACTTCCAGTCCTATATATAGTCTTTCGTGAAAGTAAAATAAAAATAATAATAACTAAATGTAAATTGGGGCTTGAGATCTTCCACTTTAATAAGTTCACAGTAAGAGCTGAAGTCGTCAATTTTATTGCTCTCATCAAAACTTTAAGTATCTCTTAATATTACAGATGATTAAATATTTAGTAATAAGGTAAGGTATCAGAAAATATTATTTTAAGGGCATTTTGCTATCGTAGTAGATCTAGGTAAATAGTTGAATCTCCAAAAATACACCACTTCTTACCAGGATTTGTCCGTGGAAATGTTAGGACTAATAGGATCAAAATTGGCAGTTTTCTTCATTCACTCCATCATTCAATTCTCTTACATCTAGTTGGTCAACAACTTCAACATTAAGACGATATGAGATATCTAAGTACCTCCTTGCATAAGAAATTGCTCTGCATTACCACGCACTGACCAAATGCGGGACACGTTGCACCGCGGTACAAGTTGAGTCAGTAAGACTATGAAACTACTCGCTACCTGCTCCGAGAAGGAGGGGTCCATGGAGATGCCCCCGCCTAAGTGAAAATACAAACGCAAAAGCCTTTCCACATCTCTGAGACCATAATTGTTTTCTGAACCATTGAATACGACCATGAAGGTAACACACCATCTATCTTGCGTGCTTAAACCATGCTTTGACTTTTCTAATTTCTCCAGCTTGGCCACAATCCCGTTCACAAAAACGGAATATTCTTATCACATATCAGTGAATAAGGCTACATATCAGTTCTTTAAATACATCTACAAAGTCCACCACACCCAAAACACTTGGGCCCATGGTCATCACTAAGGCCAGTTACCAACGGCACCAAAGGCATTATTACACACACAATAGCCACTGCGTCTAATATTAGCCACACAATGCGACATTGCGCGTGCGCACGCGACGTTTAAGGCGCGCCAAAATGGCGGCCCAATATGGCGGACTTAAAGGACCGTTTGCCGCGTGTTAATGGCGAAGATGTCATTATATAATGTTGTTTGTATTGTGTGCGGGTTTTGGTTGGTTTTACTGGGTTGCAGGCTTTCTAAGATGATCTGAATCTTTTAGATAACTTAGTACGTTGGTGAATGAGTTTTTGGGGTCAGATAATAGTCTCTTTAACGTAGATATATAGGATGATCAGTTAAGTGATTTGGAGTGTCTGAAAGTTAAGTTGAGAACAATTGTGAGTAGCAAAGTAGGTGTAGGCTCAATAATTATAGCTAGTCGAAGCTCTCAAATATGTAAAGAAATTGCATTTCTTTTGGATAAGTCCACGTGACTTATTGTACGTATTAGCTTGGTATGCATTCGTTTAGAAAATAATAATTAAACTATCGGTATATTTTTTTCAAGTCTTGTAAATATTTGTAAATTGAACTTTACCTATTATCCTACACATGTCTAAAATCAAGTTTTCAAGTTGTATACGTCATTTAAAATTATAATATTGTTACGAAGTGCTATAAATATTAAACATTTACTTCGTCTACATAAGTTTCAAGTGTTTCGGTGGTTTGGGATTAGACTAACTTAGATAGAAGAGATTAAGACTAGATTTAGTAGATTAGTTATTTAAGGAGCTACTGTGTACTAGAGGTTAAATTACAAAAGATAATTATAATAAGTATGAATAACTTTTAATTACAAGGCTGTAGCTGGCGAGTTCGGAAGAATGATGAAATTGAAGAGCTTGTGGCCGAGCCGAATATCATTGGCATCACCAAAGCGCACCGATTACGATGGCTCGGACACGTAGAACGCATGGGGGAGGATCGAGCAGCTAAAAGAGCGTATCTGGGTCAACCAACAGGACGCAGACCTGGTCGCCCCAGGTACCGCTGGCGGGATATGGTGGAAGCGGACTTACGTGAAATCCATGCCAACAATTGGCAGGATACAGCGCAGGACCGCACAGAATGGAGAGTTCTCGTTTCGGAGGCCAAGACTCACTTCGGGTCGCTGAGCTGAGAAAGTTAGTTAGTTAGCACCCTGTATACTGTTGCTAGTATTTTCATTTGGTTGTTAGTGGAGAAAAATATGTAGATATATTACACATGTATCAGCTTATACTAACACAAGGACATACATAAGTATGATAACAATTAGAAATTTATTAGTTTTTAATTAGTGAAGTTATGTTTTCGAAGTTTATAGGTTAATAGAATTTTTCACAAAGTTTTTGACAATAAATATTCGCAACATTTCAGTAATATTTTACAAGTTTCGTCAAAAGCTGATAAAATCTAACCTAAGTTTATTTTGCCGATTTAGTTTTGTTGTAAGGCTTCCAGCTTTTCTATTCTTCGTGTAAATACGTAGTGATCCCACCTAAGTGAGTAAGATCCCGGGTCGGAGAGAAAATTGAACACTCCTTTTGGAGTACTTTGAGATATAAGTATTAGCCATATCTTAGCACGTGTAGAAAACTAAGATTGTTATTAAGTAGTGGTCAAAAGATAAAGAATTTTTTAGAAGATATTTAGGAAATAAGAAATTATATTCGTTCATTATTTAACCAGCTGTTGGTCATGGCTGCAACCATCTGCTGCATGTAGGTTATAGCTGCAAAAAACATTACCCTACTTGAAAGCGGTCGAACAATATATATATGTATGTGTTAATCCAAGGTATCAGCTACATCCATACAAAATTTCATCGAAATTGGTCCAGACGTTTGAGCGTGAAGAGATAACAAACTTACAAGCATAAAAACTTTAAATCTTATAATTTACAATAATAAACAAATTCCACCTCTGGCCAATTATCTCGGTAGCTTAGTTAGTAAAGCGACTGGTACCAGGAGTGGCAGGTTCGATTCCAGTCTAAAGCACAATTTCATAGTAGAAATTGTAATTAATGTAATTTATTGCGAATAAGATGTTTTATATCGATAACAGTAACTCTTGTTGGCGGTCACACCCACGTCGGTGATTACAAGAAAAGCTGAATATGTATTTTCAGACTTGAAGACGATTATTCGGTTTGCCCTTTAAATTTGCGGGACAGGCAGATACATTTTCATATAAATATTAATTAATTACATATATAAAACAGTCTCGTGTCGAGATGTAGCCCACATGAATATTTGAATTACGTTCACATGCCTTTTGCATTTTACGTGCCTTCCGATACACTGAAATAACATAGGTAGATGGTCACCCATCTACAGACCCACCGACTCAAGTCATCTTTGGCCTAGCCGTTTCCCAACTATATTGGGGTCGGCTACCAGTCTAACCGTTTTCAGCTAAGTACCAGTGTTTTATAAGGAGCGACTGCCTATCTGACCTCTTCAACCCAGTTACCTGGGCAACACGATACCCTTGGTTAGACAGGTTGTCAGACTTTTTCAAGCTTCTGACTACCTGTAACGACAGTCAAAGATGTAGGAATAGCCGGGACCCACAATTTAACGTGCCTTCCGAAACACGGAGGAACTTGTTATGACAAAGATGGTCAGCCATCTACGAACCAACCGCGTCAAGCATAGCTTAACCTGTGATCGATTCACTTATGCGGTTATTACTTAGCCACGAGCTACTCACCGACTCAAGTGTACCTTATTAATACAAAAATGTGCTCGTGAGTCGTGGCTAAATTACAAATTTAGCCACGACTCACGAGCTCCTCCTATGTTATGGTTATAATTCGATATATATCAATTAAACAACAATCTAAATCCATTAATTACTTGAGACGAAATAATTGAACAATCAAGTAAGTTACCTAAATTGGTCTATAATATAATATTCCACTAATTACAGAACGCCATCAAGTCTCAAACTAAGCAAAGCTTGTATTATGAGCACAAGACAACTGATGAACATGTATAGGTATATGTTTCTAATTACACACAATAATCGTGCTAATCACACAAAGTGCGACTGCACGGATACCCGAGTGGTTGAGGTCATCACGCCAAACCCACTGTTCGCGACGAGTCGCGGGTTCGATCACCGCGTAGGACAAGCATTTGTGTGATCCACAAATGCTTGTTCTGAGTCTGGGTGTCTTTGTGCATGTAAAATGTATGTTTATGAACCCTCCCCCCCCCCTCGACACACGGACAAACATTAGTCCTGCATGGGAATCGATCCTATGACCTCATCCTATGGGTATAGCAGTCAGGGCCACTTTCCACTAGACCACCAGGCCCGTCGAACGTACCGGTAAATTATCATATTTATTGCAATACATTGTCCCGTATCCCCGGTTTATTTTTAGATTCGACCTCGGGTACCCGATTATTATTCAATCGTTTTCGCTAGGTGGTACCTAAAAGGGGCGAAACGCGAGTCGAATTTTTGAAATAGAATAATATCGTGCAGTCGTTAATGGAATAAAGATTAGATTGTAATTAAGTGCTGTGTTTTTACGTTTTGTTACCTGTTGCTTATTTTTGCGAGGCTGTGATTTTTAAATCAAAATCAAAAGAAATTTATTCAAATTAAGCTACTACAGTAACACTTTTGAATGCAAATTACGTTGAATAGCAACCAAGTTCCTGAGTGCTTTTGATACGAGAGAAAAAATCAAAAGTATTACTACATTCTACATTAAAAACAAATCAAATTCATGACAGTGGTAAGCGTTGCTTAACCTCGATCTTAAAGTTTTAGTGTTACTTACCTAACCTGTGAAAATTTCATGATTTCTCAAAACTTAACCATGATCCTAAGACCAGATAATGTGAAATATCAGATAATGTGTTTCTGATAAAGCTGGCGCTATAACAAAATATAATAAAATAAGCATCAGGTTTACTCAACAGCTTTTTGTAGTTTTGGCTGAAGACTGACCTATTTTTGTTGCAAAAAAAAATCTTATGCCTCTTTGTACGGAACCTTCAACATCGCGAGTCGCACTCACACTTGACCGACTTTGTTAATAGTTTTGTTTTGTAGGCTGTTCCTTAGATGTTGGTGTGACAACTGGGGCAATCGGTCACAATAGAAAGGGCGGCATGTCAAGGATTTCATCGCGTCAAAATATTTGGCTTTTAGCTGAAGTGTCGAGATACTTCGTCTCAATTTCACTTAGATTCTTTGTATGTTTGTACCGAACAATCTATTCTTTTAGGAAAATTTTAAAATCATTTTTTTGCGTTGTGTAGATAATAAATTATTATCTGTACTAAAAAAAAATATTGCGAGTTCATAACGTTGACAGAGGTATTTATTTAATTATGCCACAAAAGTTATCTTTTATTAAATTACAGAAATTAAGATGAATAGAAGCAGACTAAATTCTCCCAGTAAAAGTAAAAATACATCAATATAATGTATTGTTTTCTTTTTAGTACAATAATCGACAAAACATTAACACCTACAAAATACTTAAACATATTTCAACAAGAGATACAACAACAAACCAACAAGATTACATCTTTTTCTTTGTTAAATAAGTTGTAAGTCTAGTTCTAAGAAAACACGTAACTGGGGCTCGTAAAAACTCTTAATAAAAAGCTTACCGAGGAACAGTAGGCTAAAAGACGATAAAAAAATGTTTATTTAGGGCTTAAGACATAAATAAAGTTTTAGTAAACAACTGTAGACCTAGTTTTTACGAAGTTATATAATACTTTAGATGTTTACTTTGCAATATATATTTAAGTAATTGCCCGAAAATGTATCAAGTATGTAGATGTCTTTATTTCACCGTTCCTTATGAATGCCTTAATAAATTTTAAGATATTTGGTATTATTCACATCCCTGCAAACAAATTTAGGCAAAAAGACCGTGTCTCTGTATAGTATAATCATGATAATAAAAAGGTCCAAGACCTCTGGATACAGAAAGATATAAAATTATCTGTACAAAGAGAGGTGTTAACGTCCCCAAAAATGTTGAGCGCCCCTTCAAGAACAGTCAAGTGTCTCAGAATGGAACTCACTTCAACGTTGCGAGAGCAAGACAAACACAACCGCGTCCAGTGTTGACACAGGACCAATTAATTAATTAAACGTGTGTTTTCCCGCGATTATCTTTCGAAAAAGCAATAGGTCAAAAAGTTCTAAGTACTGAAAGCGAAACTGCTTTTCAAGCCCTATGATTATCTACAGTGTTACAAACACACACTCGACACTCGACTCATGGCATATTATGGGCCCCCTTCACTAGGGCTCTGCTGTCTGTCCATCTGGCACTAGCTGTATCTCATAAACCTTGACTTTAAGCAGTTACAAACGATTGCACCTACATAATCTTGATGGGTGACGAATTTTTGCATCCTTTTTTATCACTCCTTTACGAAAACTTGTTTTTTCTTTACCAGTTTTCTAGACAATTTCTCATCTTATTGTACCTGTCAAACTCAATATCAGATTGTCAATGCCTTGATTTATTCAAGACGTTTTTCTAGACTGTATGTACTAGAACTGTGATTGATTGTTGTTCGTCTGTTTATGATGTATTGCTACTTTGAAACAGACAGTATTTTATTTGAAGACTGAAAGCATTGACAGGCGAAAAGATAAGTAATGTTTCAGCATGTTTTTCAGGAAGTTAGTTCTGTGATTTAGAATGTTGACACTGTTAGAATGTTTCAGTTTTATTGTTTGTCATTCAAAAACACATCTATTAGCTACAGCTTTCATTAGCCTTCATCATCGTCATCATCCACAGCCTTTGTCCTCCCACTGCTGGGTATAGGCCTCCTCTTTCTCCTGCCAATTTCTACGGTCCTATACCAGCTTCACCCAGACTAGGCCCGAGTCTCGAGCTCAAGCTTTCATTAAAACCTATCAAGTTAATGTTGGTCTAGCGACACTGATCCGTAAAATTTTTACGAATACCCCCTTTGTCACCAACAAATTTATAACCGTTACAACCGTTGCATGCGATATTTATCGTTTGTGAAAATAACTATTGTCTAGCTATCAAAGGTAATAAAATACATCCTACTGGTTACCGACTTATTGTCGGACAGACTGACAGCGGAGACTTAGTAAAAGGCCTCTGTTTTGAACCCTTGGGAAACCTAAAAACTAGCTTATCGTTATCCAGGGCGTAGTCTAACTGAGTTTACGTCGATATTTGCATATTCATTACAATCAGATGTCGCAACTAATTCCAATTTAGTTTTAGTTAGTGAATCTATATTAAAACTATGTGGTCTGAATTGGAAATACATTATTTTAAACACTCACTCATAATTATTAAATATATTGTATAGCATTTCGCCTGCGTCGAGGTCCGTTTTATCGCGGTTTCCAAGAGAACTCTTCAAAAGTCCGGGATATAAACTATCCTATGTTCTTTCTCAAGGTCAACTCTGTCTTTGTGCCAAATTTCATTAAAATCGGTTTAGACGTGAAAGCTTAACAGACAGACAGAGTTACTTTATAATATTAGTAAGGATAAAATTATGCAACGGTTTATGATTTCCCTACTAGTTTCGGGCCCAACCGGTTGGACCCCGAATTCTCGGCCCGTACTTTATTAAAAACTTAGGTTGGGTCCGAAACTAATCGGGCAATCCCGATAAATGCGCTGGAGTATTCGATTGCATCATTTAATAATGAATTATTCTCACTATAGCTACTTTTAAAAGTCAGTCTTAAAAATAATATAAAACAACAAATTTCATTCAAGACGACTGAATAAATAACCTATAACAATTAATAACATATGTCAGTTATTATCTATTACACACATTCAGGTCAACATAATTAACTGTTTCCCATTAAAAAGAAAATAAAGTAATAAAACTGCAATAGTCACAGCAAGAGGCAAACATTAATTAAATAAAGAATCGATATCAATTTATATTGGACGAGCGATATCGCAGCAAATCGTAGTCAATAAAATACAGATAAATGATAGATGTATTTAATAAATGTATGAGAAAATTGAAATGGAATCGTTGTTTATATCAAAATATTATTGTCTCTTAACTCGAAAAAAGCTGAACAGATAGTGATGAACTTTGGCTGCAAGTGGGATATATACATATATGGTTTGTTAAAATGCGAAAATATTTTTGAAAGATATATGTAAGTAGAATAATAACATAAGTAAAAGTTTGATATGAAAATGGCAAAAAAAACTCGAAAAATTACAAATAGAATTTTAATTTCTAGTTGCTGAGAAACTTTGTTAGAATAATGAAAGAAATAAATCTCTTCTAGTTTACATTTTAATGACCTATTTAATATTTATACCGCCTCTGTTAACGAGGTATCCACGGCAAGCAACTATGCCTTTCTAAGCATTTTTATTCTAAAACTAATTAAGGGATTAAGGTCCTTCGTACACAAGGTAACAGGCACAGCTAAGGTTCCAAATGATTCTATGATATATATTCCATGATATAATATGATGATATGATGATAACCTAACTATGTTTGAAACTAAATTAGTCGGAAGTCGAAATTATAATTGCTCCGTCTACAAAGGACATTATTATTCAAACAAAAAATGATATCACGAAAGATAATATTTTTAATTCAACATCCTGCTATGATATAATTTTTGTAGTTTCCTGAACACAAAGAAGTATTATGACCTTATAAATATTAGTATTTACTCAGATATGTAAAATATTAATTTGTATTTCTTTAACAAGAAAACCATTGAACTCGAAGTAATTTTGTTGAAAGTTACGAATTTTATTTTGCTTTAGTTTCTGTAACAGTGGCTTCAGTGTGCAAACAGACAGTTTTTGTTAGATATTGTAATAAATTGGGTTTGAGAGAACTATTTTTTTATAAGAAGCATAGTAGGTACTTTACATTCGTATTGATTTTTTTCGGGATATTCAGCTCCTCGTTCATGCATAGTCAAACATACATCGTGCAAAAGGAAGGCCACCACTCCATTAATTTAACATTACATTAATTTTCCACATTTAACTTAACATTCACCAGGATATAAATTCTACATGCAAAAATAGGTAATAATAACAGAGTTCAATTAAAATGAAACTACATACTTTTACGGATTTTATCGCGGTTTAATTTTAGATTTTAGTTCCCGACGTTTCGACACCTTTGCAGGTATCATGGTCACGGGCAGACTAAATCTAAAATTAAACCGCGATAAAGTCCGTAAAAGTAGTTTCATTTCAATGTCTAACATTCGCGTAAACCTAAGAAACCACTAAATAACAGAGAAAATTTAGTTTTTTTTATAAAGTTCAAAACCAGTTTTATTAACAAACAAAACACGAGCAAACAGATAAGCCCTTCGAAGTACAACCAACCTTAAAACAATGGTTACTGTAGACATCAACGGTTATCTCACATGCAAAGATTAGTTAACTAACGGCAGGCAGAGGAAAATCGCGGAGATTTGTTAGGGGAATGCGTAGATTTATAAGGGAAATAAATACATTTACATTTCTGCATAAATAACTCTAAACCCAGTTGTCGTATTGTTTTCCATAGCAAATTAGCTAGATCGGAGGGTTTAGATAAAAAAAACTGATATATTCTGTACAAAATAAGCAAAAATTTAACAAAGACGTCATCAGCATTCCTTCCATCCTTTTCCCGACTTATTGTCTTACCAGATGCAGCTGAGTACCTTTGTTATACATCTGTCTCCTATCTAATCAGCCTATCTGACCTCCTCAACCCAGTTGCCTAGGCAACACGATACTCCTAAGAAAGACTGGTCAGACTGTCCAGATTATAACTATGCGTAACAACGGTTGCTCACAACTCAACGTATTTTATTTTTGCAAGTATAAAATCTTATCTGTAAAAGGTAATCTTAAAATAATTTTGGAGAATATTTCAAGTCATTTTCTTTCCCAAATGTAGAGGCAAACGGATTTTTGCAAAATACCTCGGCTGAATGTCATCAAGAAATGTTGAGGTTGACTATGGAGAGATGTTTAAAAGCAATTTGGGACTTGTGTATTAGGTACAGACAGAAATGAAAGTAAACGTTACAGATTAACATCAATTTTATATATCTTTGATCTTAAAGTGATCCTAGATTTGATATAAATGTGATTTTAAACCGACTTGAAAAACGAGGAGGTTCTTGAGGTATTATTATGGTACTCAGAACTTTAGTGAAGATGAACAAGTTGATATTTTTTTCAAAATTTCGTCCAGTTTGACTTAGTCTTTTAAGTTATACTTATACTTTTTGTTCTCCTTATTGTGTTCCTAATAAACCTTTTTTTTTTCATATTGCCACAGACTCTCTCGCACCTCTCTCGGTCTTATTTTATGAGACTGGACCTAATTAAATAACTTAATTAATTACAGTCAGATACTTAATTAAAAACATTTGCTGTGACACGAACTGTCACACTGTTTTAGTTAGTTTTGAACTTGAAGTAATTAAAGCAAAATTTTAACGAAGGAATGAGTTTATTTGCATATAAAACTTAATTAAGATGAAACGAAATAGTAACACAAGTAAACCACTGTCTAATGTAATTACAAACATAATGATACCAATTATTAGCTATTGCCATTTCCGAAGCCTCGATTTAAGAGATTTTTAAAATAATCAATTGTTTTTTTTTAATCGTGTGCAAAAAGAACTCTTCCCCGAGTTATCATTAAATTCGCCCTCTTATACATATTACAGAATAAAAATAATTTAACTAAAAAGAAAAAAATCTGTTCGGGAGTTGAAAAGTCGGCCTCCTTTTCTAAATACAAAAACCTCTTTAATTTTACCATCTTCAAGCAAACATACAGCCGAATTAAATTTACCTCTCTGTAAAGACGTTTGAATATTCGTCCATTTCTAAGTATTACAATAATAGTTAGATATAAATAGATATCTATAGATACTAGGTATTACGGTCTGTGGCTGAGCGGGGCCTCGTTAGCAGCTTGTTATAGATATCGATAACCATCCGATAATACAATTTATTGCTCACTGTCCTATAAGTTGGTATAAGTTACAAACCAATAACTCGACAGAGAATTCTATAAATGGGTTTTAACTATTCCCCAGTTTATTTGATTGCAAGTTTATTATAATTTTATATGTTTACTAGCTTTTCACCTGCGGCTTCGCCCGCGTCGAGGTCGGTTATATAGCGTTTCCAAGAGAACTCTTCAAAAGTCCGGGATAAAAACTATCCTATGTTCTTTCTCAAGGTCAACTCTATCTCTGTACCAAATTTCATTAAAATCAGTTCAGTGGTTTAGACGTGATAGCGTAACTGACAGACAGACGGACAGACAGAGTTACTTTCACAGTTATAATATTAGTAGGGATTTACTAAAAATAGAAAAACAGATAGTAAGGGTATGGAAGAAGAAGACCTGTTGCGCTGACCCCAAATAAAATAATTAGGATAGGGGAATGATGATTATGAAGATGATCTTTATTAACTGTAATAATTTTAGTCTTAAGGAAACCTTGCTGCTGAACACATTATAAGTAACTAGCTGTTGCCCGCGACTTCGTCCCCGTGAGCTGAAGATATAAGTTATGATTTATACCTGCCCTGTTTTTTTTCACATTTTCCATTGTAACTTCGCTCCTATTAGTCGCAGCGTGATGGTTTATAGCCTAAAGCCTTCCTCGATGAATGGTCTATTCAACACAAAAAGAATTTTTCAATTCGGACCAGTAGTTCCTGAGATTAGCGCGTTCAAACAAACAAACTCTTCACCTTTATATATTAGTAGTATAGATTAAGCAGTAGCTCTCTTTTAAAACGACAATAATACCACTAATCCGTTTATTGTAATTGATGACTGTTTTTCCTAAGAAAAAGAGATAATTTTGCTATGAAGACACAATCCATCAAATTATAAAAGTATATGCTGCTAAAAGCCGAAGATAGATCTCGATGGCGTGCAATTGTATAGGCCTATGGCCAGCAGCGGACAAATATGGGCTGATGATGATGATGCTTACTTATAAAAACTGTTTTTTCTGTTTAAATATTTTACACGAAATTTTCTTTTTCGAACTTTCCGTATTATCATTATTAAGTAAAAAGAAAGTTTGCTTACAAAAGCAAATTGTTACAGTCTGTCACTCGCGTAATGAGGAATTCTTTCAAGAAATTCCAAAGCGTGACAATACCCATTGAGAGAGTTTTAATATTACAAGAAGTTAGATTTTGGGCCCATTGAAGACTTGGATCAGGGTGGATATACATTGGAGCATTAACTCCAGCATTTTCATTTTCAAATACTTTCGTATGAGTGCTCAGTGCTCAGGTTATATCTACTTGATACTTTCCTATTTTGTTGTTTCATTTTTAAGAAGTTTGCATCTTTCGGAGGTGAAGCTTTTGTGCTTTATTTTTTATTTAAAAAGCCCGGTTTTTGACAAAACTACGCAAAAGGTCTGTCCGCAACATATCGTAGCCGAGTCGTCGAAAATACCAAGCAAAATGTGAGTCAGGTTTTGTGGCAACGATTACCGCTTGGCAAAAGCGTTTGTGTGGTCTACAATGTTCGTGGGTGTCTTTGCGCAGGAGACTTTGGTTGTGAATCTCCCACGAAACAGACGAGTTTTGCGAATGACAACGAAAGAAATATTTTAACTTTTCTGATCTTTTTACAGTTTTTCAAAAACTTAGTAAATAAACATCCATAGACCCAGCAAAAACATTGTTAATAGAACATCTTACAATAGTGGGCCTACAAAAATATATCTCTTATAATAATATAAAGCTTACCGCCCACGACCTATCCTTTCTACGAGACAGGCACATTCCTTTGTCGGTAGTTTAATTTAGACATACTATAAATAGAAGTCAAAGTTTCGGCGTAGTTTTTTTGATAGTGATTAGTTCTATGTTTTGTATGGAGATAGCAGACATTTTGGATTGAAAGGAAGGTTTAGTTGGGCACTAAGTTGTTGCAGTTGTAACAAAAATAAAGGCAAGAAAAAGCTTCTGCCGAGAGAGCGGAATTGTTTGGAAGAGTTACCGCGGACCCGGTACACAAAGGGAAGAGGAAGGAACATGGATATGCTTTAGTCGCTAAAAGTCTGAGGCTCCCTCGCGCTCTACCCAAAGCGACAATAGGCATATGATGATTTCCCATCCAGAAAAAATGGAATTCAAAAGCTAGTTTCATAATAAAATATAACTGCTTCAAAATAGAGTTGCAACATTTCATCGTAACTTACAAACAATCGTTGCCAGTAAAATAAAAGCTATAAAAAGACATCACAAACGTAACAAAGGCTGAATCGAAAAACCAAACACAATGACCAAAAATTGAATGTAGAACGTCAAAAACTTTTAAATACGCACCTGAATTCCGAATACGATTTCAAAACGATTCGAGTAATTATAATCGTTTGTCATCGGTCGCGTCCACGTCAATATTTACCAGCGTTTGAAGTCATACCCACTTGTGTCAATAATCGAGTGTAGATATTCGATTCTCGATATAAAATCGAGTGGGCGAATAGGAAGCGAGTAGCTGAGTAATACTAAGATCTTTTTTATTGTTTCGTATTTAATGCTTTGTAGATATACATTTTTGGATTTTTTGTGAGGCGGGAAAGGTTATCGAACTCATTGACCTCTTTTGGACGTAGTAGTTTCTACGGAAAGTAATATATTCTCAAGGATTAGGGTCACACATTGTTATGAAAATCTAATAAAATATTTCAACAAAAACTCAGATGTTACATTTTATTGTAATTTTTGTCAATTGATGCAATAGTTTACTTTAGTATATTGTCCTTTCCGAAACAAGTCACTTTACATCATTTAATAACAAGCTGTTAATTCTGCATCAAGCTATGCCAATATACTCTCAAATGTCTAATTCACAAATGTGTCACCTGTGCCAGGAGACGATTAAAATTTCTCCTTCCCTCTGTCGCGTAAAAAAACCAATTCACATTTGTTAGAATTGAACAACACTAATTTTCTAGACGCCCCAATTAGCCCCACGACTCTATTACCTGAAATATTTCTACAATGGCAACACTGCACAATAAACAAATGAATTAACTTTATAACCTCGTTGATACGATAAATTTCTTTTCGCTAATTGAATTGCTAAACCTTGCGGAGTTATTTTAATTAAAACTTGTGTCTCGTATACTAGTCGTTATCATGCTAGCTCAACAAATAAGTTTGTATACTTTTATGGTGTGTAAAAGAACAACTTGAACCACAAAAAATATAAAAAACAGTTATAGTTTTAATGGATAACTTTTGGAAAGCCATCCCTATTAATCTTATCAATGTAGTTTTGTCTTTCTCTTGAAATTTCTCCAAAATTATTTTACCTACTTACCTGATCATCATAGAACTTTACACGTGATATTCTGCACCTAGTACCTACTCCCAAGACTGGCAAGGTTCAGTTATAGATTTTCATTCGGTCCTCGAATCGGTAGCCAAGCAAGATCGAGTAGCGATCCAGTATCATCATCGTCGTTAGCAGTTCCAACTCCAATCCCTGCGCGAATTAACGCCAGTGTCGATTTTCAGAGTACCAAGTCTATCTGAATTTGATCGATTCTGAAGTTAGCCGACTATTCTATAAATATGTTTAACATATATTTTCAGTTACGTATTTATGGATGATTTTTTTTAACTGATCCTAAGCAGAATGCTTCTTGTCGTGTGCCTGTTTATTTCTCTAAAGAAAAACGAGAGATACCCTTCTTTCCACCCTTTTTCTTTGTTTTTTCCTTGTTAAGAGGCATGTTACAATTTGCAGTGTATTAAGTGAGCTATAAATAAATATAGTAGTCAAGTTTTAAAATAAAAAAATAAAAGAAGTCCTATTTCAACCTAACTTCAATACGCATCACCCTTTCTTATTACCTCAAAAGCGCTATAAACAGCTTTTACGCTTCACGAAATTACCTTGTGGGTGTACAAAATATTCAATTAAAGCATAATAAAATTAATCCTCTCGGTTTCAACCAAATTTCATGAACAAATTTATATTTGCGGGGGAGGTACGTATGAAAAGGGAATTCAATTTATTACGCTTCCGTGATTGTGTTATCTATTCATTCAATGTACTTAAATATTAATATGCTTTTAATATGTTTGCCTGGGTATTTCAATCTCACATAATCTTTTATATAAGGTAGTGATGCTTCATATTAGGTCCAAGTCTTGAGCCGGAGAAAACCTCATTTGGTCAGTGCACGTCAGATCACAATTAAGGACTCCGGTTGGGTCCGCAACTAGTCGGGCAATCCCGATATATATTATATCATCGGCCATAAACACTAAATACAAATAAAAATCGCTTGAGTGAAAACGATGTATTATTTAAGTATCTTGGCGAAGGAGATGGAAATTAGTATATTGCCACAGCGCCTTGTCATAAATATTGCTATTTGAATTCAGAATTTAATAGGGAGATTATTATAGGTTGTTTTGATTTTAATCCGAGAAATAATGAATAATAATGGATAAGAGGACCTATGTATCTTTCCTAACCTATCCCGCAACCTGCTCA
The DNA here is from genome assembly GCF_003590095.1 of Trichoplusia ni. Taxonomy (NCBI): domain Eukaryota; kingdom Metazoa; phylum Arthropoda; class Insecta; order Lepidoptera; family Noctuidae; genus Trichoplusia; species Trichoplusia ni. The sequence continues at coordinate 1,406,124 of NC_039483.1, forward strand.
AACCTACCTGTGTATTTTATAATCTTTTCACTGAAAGTTTCAGTGGAAAATTGTGGTGTATACTATATGTGGAAAAGAGAAATCTGTCGAGTGTTCCAAGTCATAAACTTGTGCATTATGTGAAACTTTCTGACTTTTGCAAAGCAGCTCTTTTCTCCTATAATTTATTATGTACCTGACTGCAGAACTTTTCAACAAGACCGTGTTATACGTAAGTGAAAAGTTTCTTACTCATCCTAGTTTAGATTATAATCTGCCGTAAATATGCAAAAAGTTTTAAACGCAGAATAAGTTATGTTTTAGTTTTTTTTTAACGCATCCTATTCTAAAACTGGTCTACGAAACACTTACACTTTTAATTTCCATTCCAAGAACAAGTTGGCTTATAGGGTGATTACGGATTTAAATATTATACATTCAATTATAACGAGCTGAATTTTCACACCACATGGACTGGAAGCTAGCCCCAACATAGTTGGCAAAAATAATTATTCATGATTTAAATTTAAAACCATGTACTTTTCAGCCAGTATCTGATCTATGTCTTATAGAAGAGCTCTATAACAAGCTGAATTCAGAACTTTTTCTTGAAAGTCGTCATACCAATCTAGTAAAAACCGTTCCTACTTTTTTTTAATCAACCTTAATCAAAAACTTAGAACTCTGAAGGAAATGCAAATTTTAGCCGTTGATTTTAATAAATTGGTATTTGAATTACAACAGTCTAGAGGCAGCATAAATATTTTAGACTAAGGGTAGTAGTTAGTATGGAGATATTTAATTTAGAACGTCCTTTAATCTACTTTCGACATTTCGATATGAAAACTTTACCATACATTTGTTTCCCGAAAACACATTGAATCAATTACTCACTATGTATGTCATCCTATCCTTGTCATCGCCAATATAAATAACAGAGACAGCATAGCATCTTAGAGATACTCTTACCATACTGCCTTGACAAAATAAAAGGTACCTTTTACATAAAATATTCACGTCATTCAACCTCCTTTCTTTCAAGTACCTACCTACACACTCTTCAATACATCTGAAGCATTCATTAGAAACCTTTTGACTTGAATCTTTGTTCTCATGTCAATACTCAATGGGATTTGTGCGAAGAAAAGAAAGAAGTTTTAAAAGATGTTCTGCGCTTTAATTGAATACGTTTTCTTATGTAATATAATTATTATCTAGAAGGTGTTTACATCCGTGTACTCGATATATTTTATTCATCAGCTTTAGGTGTTTTTGTGACCATCATCATCATTCCCCTGCCCTTATCCTAATTATTATTTGGGATCGGCGCACCATGTCTTCCTCCTCCATACTGACGTCATCTCACAAGAAACACTCTTTGCAGTCATATCAAGAGGATATGTATCAATCCACATATGTATAGATGCCTATACCATGGCAGATGTTTGGCAGAATTGAACCAGACAGAAACGATTAGTAAAACTTTAAGATACCTTTCATCCCCATAGCGAAAGGTTTTCAAAACCAGTTTAAAAATTACTGCGAATAATTTCAGCATAAATTAAAAAAAAACGCTGATTTTTCAGCAGTCTAATTTAATTAAAAAAGGACTCAATGTTTTTAAAAGATTAATTAGATTAAAAAAGATAAAATACTATTTATTAACTTTCCTAATGACCATTTAGTTCTAAAAATGTGCTGTTATATTTTTAATACCTTTCTATTTCAAATTAAACTTCTAGATTTAGATTACATCTAGTTCGTTGCTCCCAGTTTATTTACTTTGTAATCCTATTAACTGAAAAAATGTGAGATGAAAGGGATTATGTTTCACAGAAATTTACGAGACTGGAATACGACTAAATAAAATACTGTTTTCAAAGTGTTTTTCGTTTCAGATTTATCCCACCACTTATAGGCATAGACAGTAACTTGTAACAGAATAACGGGCTGTTCTGTAATACTATAAGTCTACCTTAAGTAAATCCTCGCATTTTGTATGAAAGGATCAGAAAAATATCCAAAATCCTTAAAGGAGAAAAAACTTGAATTAAAATAAAGTAGTTTTTATATAAAATGCAAGTAACTAAACCACAAAGTAGATATCTAAAATTCATAGTTAACAGGCTTTGTGAACCATAGATACCTAATATTTAACTTCCCTTTGACTAACGGGAAAAGTAACAGTCAATATTTAAATTTGAATATTTGTATCTCTGTAAAATGTTTGATCCATTCATATTTATTTACAAAAAAAGAGCAAAACAATTTTACGCTTTCGAATAAAAAAGTCTGATATTGCAAAATTCCTATCCTCGTTTTTTCTTTCAATCATCTGTCGCTTTTTGATTTTGGAATTCCGTAATAAACGCTGTGAAAGTTCAAAATATTTATGTGCGTTGTTAGTTTAGTTAAATTTTATAATATTTTATTGAACTTTACTTCTAACCAGCTGTTAAGTACCTACTAAAGCACTTTGGATCTCGAAAAAAAAATCTTATCATTTCTTGGTATCCAAGTCTCATGAATTTTAATAGTTTCACCGCGAAAGCGTAATAGTAGGACAAACTTACTTTCCTTTTATTATACACCGTGTTTTTTAGTCGTCTTACAAAAGCAGCCCAGTTCATGTATCCAATGACTAGAACACGTTCATGATAATAAAATAGGTATTTATGAGATTTGAATAAATTTAAAATCCAATTTTTATTCAATATTATGATGCAATTCGTAGTTTTTTAGAAACACAGCTCTGTTGCGAGCGCGGTCCGAGCCTTGTAACAATGGTGAGGGGCGCGGGCGGCGGCGTTTTTATCATTTTTAAGAGTATATTTTAGATTTCTCTTGTTTAATGTTTCTTCGTACTTATTATCTTAGTTGATGATAAAAAAAAATAATCGCGCCTAGGGGTATTTTATGTCGGATACATGAACGACGATATGATAAGACGACTAAAAAATCACCGTGTATACACGTCACACGTCATACATACAATCTCGTGTCATGCTGAACGAAATTGAACTCCTCCGTAACGGCTCGGCCGATTCTTAGCGACATGTATATTTGGTAAGTCTGAGAATCGGACATCTTGTTTTCATTCCAAATCCCAATTAGTGTTTTTTTCATTCACTGATATATTTTTTTGGCATTATGGTAAAACTACGTTTGCTGGACCTTTTCCGTAAGTTACAAAATAAAAATAGCAGGGTGAAGTAGCAGTAATAAGGGTTACACAAGAAGTGTAAATCGTCCAACACAACATACCACTTAACCCACAATTTGAAGTTAACGAATTAATTTAATTCGTCCCATAAACCGTGCAGCAGTTTATGGTGTGTGTGATAAATGGCTTCCTCTCGACCTCGGCACCAAGGCTTTTGGCCCATCGAGTATTCTCAAATACTGAGAGGGCTTCCAAAGGTCTTATTATCCTCTTGATCCAAAACGATTCTATAATACAGATGTTCTGGATATAGAAGTCCTTAGTACAAAGGGTTATAATGAGAGTACTAAGGATCGCTTCTCTGTGTTCTTACAATTTCTTTCTTATTCTTTAAATTGAATAACGCCCTTAATACTATTGTACGTAATTTGCTTTGTATAGGTTTTCGTTAGATGTGGTGTGTGACACTGGATTGGCTTTTAAAAAAATAATTCAATTTTATTATCTGCTACATATTATATGAATCTAGTATCGAAGTTTTATGGCGCGGCTGCGGCTGTCGTAATTATCGTCAAGACTTAAAATAAGTCGTAATTTATTCTTAAATTATTCGTAAATTATTCGGCATACTTCATTAAACAATACTACTAAGTATTGTTTGAAGTATGCCGAATAATTTGAGCTTAGTTCTTTTATATTCTTCCACATTTCTTCACTACGATATCGACACATTATTTCCAGCTAACACAAAGAAAAATTTATTACAACTTGAAAAACAATAAGAAAATAGGTCTGTTTACTGTACGGTGCCGAACCGCTGAGATTATTTGTACATGTATGACGCTAAGATTTCGGTCAAAACACAATTGGCCCACATTCGGCTATTATTGACCGTTGGGAACAAACTGGCTTCCTGTATTGAACATACAGGGTGATGTTTTATATGAACGAGTTCTGTAGGTACTCAATAATTTAACGACATGCTTTAAGAAGGTTTTTATTTGAACTACAAAAACTTCGACGTTGTAAAATGTATCTTCACATTTAAGTTTAATTTATTAAAAGCGTTTAAATGGAAGGCTTTTGCGCAGAAATCAGATGTGAAGTAGACTTAAAATATATAAAAATAAAGATTTTAAAAGTAAGTTTATTTATCTTACCCTCTGAGTCATTTGGTTCGCTGTCAAAAAAATGGACATCACAATATTTAGTGTACTTATATCTGATCGGTGACCTTTAGTCTTCATACTATCCCAGACTATATTATAAAAAAGCTAGATTCCTGCGAACACTAAAGTTATTCTCCAATCAAAGCCACAGCTCTTTTGAAAATGGAATGTCATATAAATCAGATACGATTTTATTTTTATCCATTTTCATTTAAATGCGATATAACAGAGTTTGGTAATCTTATGTATTGAAACACCCTGTAGATATATTTATAACATATTGTACTCATGACATTGTGTTACATAGCTTTATATTCGATAACGTAGGTCGCACGTGCTCTGAATATTATAACTAGCTACTCGGGTAGACGCTAAAAGACTTTCGCTTTGTACAGGTGTATGTTGTAGTTTTTTGTAATACGAAGATTTTTTTGTGTTCTTACCTAAAACGTTTTGAAAATGCCAGGTCAAGTTAGATATTAATAACTTTTAGGAATAAAAGTGATCAATTTGTTAAAAAACTAGGGTGAAGTGTGGACATAGGACAAGGAAATAAATTTGCAAAAAAATTACTCGCCCGTCATTTTATGTTCATAAAATCCGTTGCTTAATTTTTTTTTTTTTTATATAGCCGAAAAATTAAAACATTATCTGTGAAAACTGCAACTGTGTACCTATAACTATCATGATATATAATTTTTATCTTCTGTGTAGATAAGAATCCCTAAAAAAGGCTTACAAAGGCGTACAAACTTTAGCTTGCAACAATTTATACACTAGGTTTTTTTAAGTCAGTATTATTTTTCAGAAACAGATTAGAAGTGAAATCTTTGACATAGCCGCACACTCTTTCGAAACACGTTGTATATTAATGAAAATTCTTTTATCTGAATATGTAAAGCCTTGTCAACCTTCCTTATCCACTACTGAAATGGGAATCCTTTCTCTCCGGATATTAAGTTTCAGTTGCCTTAAGGAAAGGAAGAAGTAATTGAAGCTCATTAGGATTCCATTTGTTGCCTTTTAGGACGGACTTCAGCATTAACTAACAACCAAACACCATCAACAAAAACGATCATCTTAATGACCTCTTCAGGGTCTTT